>NW_026646434.1:0-121762 GCF_949987535.1 Balaenoptera acutorostrata
TATTCAGGAAAAAACGCATACGCCCTTTTTGGCCAACCAAGCAACCTGGAAAGGCCAATCAGCGCTCCAAAGAAGTCTCGCTTCCCAGCGGGCAAAAGGGCCATGCGGAAAAAAGTGTCCAAACCAGAAATGCAGGACCGGCCACGGAGAAATGGGAGCCTTGCTACGCTGATGGGTGGGATGTAACTTGCCAACAGCCACTCTGGAGAAGTGTACGGTGAGTTCTGAAACATCTAAAAAACACAGCTTGGAGAGCATAGGGCACTTCCACTCATGGGCGTATAAATTGGGAAAACTAAAAATCAGCAAGACACAGGCACCCCAAAGTTTAGGGCTGCTCTGTTGACAAGAACCCCCACTTCATTACACCTTAAATATCCTAGGAAAGCGAAAAATGGATAAAGAAGTTGTGGTCCTCATGTACAATAGAATATCACTCAGCCATGAAATCCACGTCATAAGGCTAGTAGCAGCACGATGAGTGGATTTAGGTACGACGATTCTAAGTGAAATAAGTCACACTGAAAAAGACACTTATCATAAGATATCACTTAGAGAGGGAATGTAAAAACCGCTACACTTGAACTGAATTACAAAACAGAACAGAGTCACACGTTCAGAAAACACACTATGGCTGCTGAATGGGAAAGGTGAGGTGGGGTGATGCATAAAACAAGGGTTTCAAATTAGCTCAGATACCGTTCCATAAACCCAATATGTAAGAGACAAGACCTATTCCTTTTTCAGTGAACTGGACTCAACACCCCCTATTCAACGCACAAGAATATATCTGACTAGTAAGAATCTTCAAACCTATGTATTGATATCTCTCTGTAAGTGAGTCAAGGGGGTGTAAAGCGGCATAAACACAGCCGTGAAAAGCAGCTAAACCCCATTATAAAAATAAATTACTTTTCAAAACCCGTGAAACAAAGGCAGTGAAAGAGAGAGAAATTCTTACAAAATTCGTTCAGGGGCTGTGATGCAACCTGGATTGACCATATCTAGACCCACAGCTGATTGAGACATAAGGGTGGACACTCTTGGGGCTGAGAGGTTCGGTGAGGTTGGGTGAGCCAACGCAGACCCTTTCAAGTAATACTGCATGGTACCCATCCCATGGGTCCCAAATCTCCAGGTTCAAGGGCATCTTCCTACGTCGAAAACAGGCATGAGAAACCCAGAAGATGGTACACCATGTGATCGGGAAAGGTTTCTAAAACGCACCTCATTTCTCATCTCCTTTGCTCGGGTTCGCCATTCCAGCCGATTTACTAGCCATCTCCCTCCTTGGAGAATCAGCACCTTTAACCTCCTGTTCCGTACAGGTTGCAATTTGTCCTGAGGATGAACGGGAAGAGGGGGAACCAATGAGAGACTAGCTCTAGCTGTTGGGACAGGCACAGGTCACTCTATTTTCCCATCAGGAAGAAGAATTAAGCACAAGCTCAGCCTGCCCCCCAGAAACAGAAGAGGGCCTGAAGCAATCCTGCGCTTTTGCGGCCAGCTCCCAAAAAAGCGAGTTGAAAAATGGAGCTCAGGGGCACTGCAATTCACAAACCTGCAGAGTTTTAAATGATACCTCTCGTCCACAAATATATTAAGGGAAGGCAACGAAGAGGCTTTGAAAGCAAGGCAGAATTGCAGGAAACAGATTTCAGGAGGTAGATTCGAATCGCCTTGAAAGCACATGAAAAGCGGCAAAACGTGGACAATGATGCCCTTGGCCAAAAAGGGCGTATGCGGTTTTTCCTGAATATATTCAGGAAAAAACGCATACGCCCTTTTTGGCCAACCAAGCAACCTGGAAAGGCCAATCAGCGCTCCAAAGAAGTCTCGCTTCCCAGCGGGCAAAAGGGCCATGCGGAAAAAAGTGTCCAAACCAGAAATGCAGGACCGGCCATGGAGAAATGGGAGCCTTGCTACGCTGATGGGTGGGATGTAAATTGCCAACAGCCACTCTGGAGAAGTGTACGGTGTGTTCTGAAACATCTAAAAAACACAGCTTGGAGAGCATAGGGCACTTCCACTCATGGGCGTATAAATTGGGAAAACTAAAAATCAGCAAGACACAGGCACCCCAAAGTTTAGGGCTGCTCTGTTGACAAGAACCCCCACTTCATTACACCTTAAATATCCTAGGAAAGAGAAAAATGGATAAAGAAGTTGTGGTCCTCATGTACAATGGAATATCACTCAGCCATGAAATCCACGTCATAAGGCTAGTAGCAGCACGATGAGTGGATTTAGGTACGACGATTCTAAGTGAAATAAGTCACACAGAAAAAGACACTTATCATAAGATATCACTTAGAGAGGGAATGTAAAAACCGCTACACTTGAACTGAATTACAAAACAGAACAGAGTCACACGTTTAGAAAACACACTATGGCTGCTGAACGGGAAAGGTGAGGTGGGGTGATGCATAAAACAAGGGTTTCAAATTAGCTCCGATACCGTTCCATAAACCCAATATGTAAGAGACAAGACCTATTCCTTTTTCAGTGAACTGGACTCAACACCCCCTATTCACCGCACAAGAATATATCTGACTAGTAAGAATCTTCAAACCTATGTATTGATATCTCTCTGTAAGTGAGTCAAGGGGGTGTAAAGCGGCATAAACACAGCCGTGAAAAGCAGCTAAACCCCATTATAAAAATAAATTACTTTTCAAAACCCGTGAAACAAAGGCAGTGAAAGAGAGAGAAATTCTTACAAAATTCGTTCAGGGGCTGTGATGCAACCTGGATTGACCATATCTAGACCCACAGCTGATTGAGACATAAGGGTGGACACTCTTGGGGCTGAGAGGTTCGGTGAGGTTGGGTGAGCCAACGCAGACCCTTTCAAGTAATACTGCATGGTACCCATCCCATGGGTCCCAAATCTCCAGGTTCAAGGGCATCTTCCTACCTCGCAAACAGGCATGAGAAACCCAGAAGATGGTACACCGTGTGATCGGGAAAGGTTTCTAAAACGCACCTCATTTCTCATCTCCTTTGCTCGGGTTCGCCATTCCAGCCGATTTACTAGCCATCTCCCTCCTTGGAGAATCAGCACCTTTAACCTCCTGTTCCGTACAGGTTGCAATTTGTCCTGAGGATGAACGGGAAGAGGGGGAACCAATGAGAGATTAGCTCTAGGTATTGGGACAGGCACAGGTCACTCTATTTTCCCATCAGGAAGAAGAATTAAGCACAAGCTCAGCCTGCCCCCCAGAACCAGAAGAGGGCCTGAAGCAATCCTGCGCTTTTGCGGCCAGCTCCCAAAAAAGCGAGTTGAAAAATGGAGCTCAGGGGCACTGCAATTCACAAACCTGCAGAGTTTTAAATGATACCTCTCGTCCACAAATATATTAAGGGAAGGCAACGAAGAGGCTTTGAAAGCAAGGCAGAATTGCAGGAAACAGATTTCAGGAGGTAGATTCGAATCGCCTTGAAAGCACATGAAAAGCGGCAAAACGTGGACAATGATGCCCTTGGCCAAAAAGGGCGTATGCGTTTTTTCCTGAATATATTCAGGAAAAAACGCATACGCCCTTTTTGGCCAACCAAGCAACCTGGAAAGGCCAATCAGCGCTCCAAAGAAGTCTCGCTTCCCAGCGGGCAAAAGGGCCATGCGGAAAAAAGTGTCCAAACCAGAAATGCAGGACCGGCCATGGAGAAATGGGAGCCTTGCTACGCTGATGGGTGGGATGTAACTTGCCAACAGCCACTCTGGAGAAGTGTACGGTGAGTTCTGAAACATCTAAAAAACACAGCTTGGAGAGCATAGGGCACTTCCACTCATGGGCGTATAAATTGGGAAAACTAAAAATCAGCAAGACACAGGCACCCCAAAGTTTAGGGCTGCTCTGTTGACAAGAACCCCCACTTCATTACACCTTAAATATCCTAGGAAAGCGAAAAATGGATAAAGAAGTTGTGGTCCTCATGTACAATAGAATATCACTCAGCCATGAAATCCACGTCATAAGGCTAGTAGCAGCACGATGAGTGGATTTAGGTACGACGATTCTAAGTGAAATAAGTCACACAGAAAAAGACACTTATCATAAGATATCACTTAGAGAGGGAATGTAAAAACCGCTACACTTGAACTGAATTACAAAACAGAACAGAGTCACACGTTCAGAAAACACACTATGGCTGCTCAATGGGAAAGGTGAGGTGGGGTGATGCATAAAACAAGGGTTTCAAATTAGCTCAGATACCGTTCCATAAACCCAATATGTAAGAGACAAGACCTATTCCTTTTTCAGTGAACTGGACTCAACACCCCCTATTCACCGCACAAGAATATATCTGACTAGTAAGAATCTTCAAACCTATGTATTGATATCTCTCTGTAAGTGAGTCAAGGGGGTGTAAAGCGGCATAAACACAGCCGTGAAAAGCAGCTAAACCCCATTATAAAAATAAATTACTTTTCAAAACCCGTGAAACAAAGGCAGTGAAAGAGAGAGAAATTCTTACAAAATTCGTTCAGGGGCTGTGATGCAACCTGGATTGACCATATCTAGACCCACAGCTGATTGAGACATAAGGGTGGACACTCTTGGGGCTGAGAGGTTCGGTGAGGTTGGGTGAGCCAACGCAGACCCTTTCAAGTAATACTGCATGGTACCCATCCCATGGGTCCCAAATCTCCAGGTTCAAGGGCATCTTCCTACGTCGAAAACAGGCATGAGAAACCCAGAAGATGGTACACCGTGTGATCGGGAAAGGTTTCTAAAACGCACCTCATTTCTCATCTCCTTTGCTCGGGTTCGCCATTCCAGCCGATTTACTAGCCATCTCCCTCCTTGGAGAATCAGCACCTTTAACCTCCTGTTCCGTACAGGTTGCAATTTGTCCTGAGGATGAACGGGAAGAGGGGGAACCAATGAGAGACTAGCTCTAGGTGTTGGGACAGGCACAGGTCACTCTATTTTCCCATCAGGAAGAAGAATTAAGCACAAGCTCAGCCTGCCCCCCAGAACCAGAAGAGGGCCTGAAGCAATCCTGCGCTTTTGCGGCCAGCTCCCAAAAAAGCGAGTTGAAAAATGGAGCTCAGGGGCACTGCAATTCACAAACCTGCAGAGTTTTAAATGATACCTCTCGTCCACAAATATATTAAGGGAAGGCAACGAAGAGGCTTTGAAAGCAAGGCAGAATTGTAGGAAACAGATTTCAGGAGGTAGATTCGAATCGCCTTGAAAGCACATGAAAAGCGGCAAAACGTGGACAATGATGCCCTTGGCCAAAAAGGGCGTATGCGGTTTTTCCTGAATATATTCAGGAAAAAACGCATACGCCCTTTTTGGCCAACCAAGCAACCTGGAAAGGCCAATCAGCGCTCCAAAGAAGTCTCGCTTCCCAGCGGGCAAAAGGGCCATGCGGAAAAAAGTGTCCAAACCAGAAATGCAGGACCGGCCATGGAGAAATGGGAGCCTTGCTACGCTGATGGGTGGGATGTAACTTGCCAACAGCCACTCTGGAGAAGTGTACGGTGTGTTCTGAAACATCTAAAAAACACAGCTTGGAGAGCATAGGGCACTTCCACTCATGGGCGTATAAATTGGGAAAACTAAAAATCAGCAAGACACAGGCACCCCAAAGTTTAGGGCTGCTCTGTTGACAAGAACCCCCACTTCATTACACCTTAAATATCCTAGGAAAGCGAAAAATGGATAAAGAAGTGGTGGTCCTCATGTACAATGGAATATCACTCAGCCATGAAATCCACGTCATAAGGCTAGTAGCAGCACGATGAGTGGATTTAGGTACGACGATTCTAAGTGAAATAAGTCACACAGAAAAAGACACTTATCATAAGATATCACTTAGAGAGGGAATGTAAAAACCGCTACACTTGAACTGAATTACAAAACAGAACAGAGTCACACGTTCAGAAAACACACTATGGCTGCTGAACGGGAAAGGTGAGGTGGGGTGATGCATAAAACAAGGGTTTCAAATTAGCTCCGATACCGTTCCATAAACCCAATATGTAAGAGACAAGACCTATTCCTTTTTCAGTGAACTGGACTCAACACCCCCTATTCACCGCACAAGAATATATCTGACTAGTAAGAATCTTCAAACCTATGTATTGATATCTCTCTGTAAGTGAGTCAAGGGGGTGTAAAGCGGCATAAACACAGCCGTGAAAAGCAGCTAAACCCCATTATAAAAATAAATTACTTTTCAAAACCCGTGAAACAAAGGCAGTGAAAGAGAGAGAAATTCTTACAAAATTCGTTCAGGGGCTGTGATGCAACCTGGATTGACCATATCTAGACCCACAGCTGATTGAGACATAAGGGTGGACACTCTTGGGGCTGAGAGGTTCGGTGAGGTTGGGTGAGCCAACGCAGACCCTTTCAAGTAATACTGCATGGTACCCATCCCATGGGTCCCAAATCTCCAGGTTCAAGGGCATCTTCCTACGTCGAAAACAGGCATGAGAAACCCAGAAGATGGTACACCGTGTGATCGGGAAAGGTTTCTAAAACGCACCTCATTTCTCATCTCCTTTGCTCGGGTTCGCCATTCCAGCCGATTTACTAGCCATCTCCCTCCTTGGAGAATCAGCACCTTTAACCTCCTGTTCCGTACAGGTTGCAATTTGTCCTGAGGATGAACGGGAAGAGGGGGAACCAATGAGAGACTAGCTCTAGGTGTTGGGACAGGCACAGGTCACTCTATTTTCCCATCAGGAAGAAGAATTAAGCACAAGCTCAGCCTGCCCCCCAGAACCAGAAGAGGGCCTGAAGCAATCCTGCGCTTTTGCGGCCAGCTCCCAAAAAAGCGAGTTGAAAAATGGAGCTCAGGGGCACTGCAATTCACAAACCTGCAGAGTTTTAAATGATACCTCTCGTCCACAAATATATTAAGGGAAGGCAACGAAGAGGCTTTGAAAGCAAGGCAGAATTGCAGGAAACAGATTTCAGGAGGTAGATACGAATCGCCTTGAAAGCACATGAAAAGCGGCAAAACGTGGACAATGATGCCCTTGGCCAAAAAGGGCGTATGCGGTTTTTCCTGAATATATTCAGGAAAAAACGCATACGCCCTTTTTGGCCAACCAAGCAACCTGGAAAGGCCAATCAGCGCTCCAAAGAAGTCTCGCTTCCCAGCGGGCAAAAGGGCCATGCGGAAAAAAGTGTCCAAACCAGAAATGCAGGACCGGCCATGGAGAAATGGGAGCCTTGCTACGCTGATGGGTGGGATGTAACTTGCCAACAGCCACTCTGGAGAAGTGTACGGTGTGTTCTGAAACATCTAAAAAACACAGCTTGGAGAGCATAGGGCACTTCCACTCATGGGCGTATAAATTGGGAAAACTAAAAATCAGCAAGACACAGGCACCCCAAAGTTTAGGGCTGCTCTGTTGACAAGAACCCCCACTTCATTACACCTTAAATATCCTAGGAAAGCGAAAAATGGATAAAGAAGTGGTGGTCCTCATGTACAATGGAATATCACTCAGCCAGGAAATCCACGTCATAAGGCTAGTAGCAGCACGATGAGTGGATTTAGGTACGACGATTCTAAGTGAAATAAGTCACACAGAAAAAGACACTTATCATAAGATATCACTTAGAGAGGGAATGTAAAAACCGCCTACACTTGAACTGAATTACAAAACAGAACAGAGTCACACGTTCAGAAAACACACTATGGCTGCTGAACGGGAAAGGTGAGGTGGGGTGATGCATAAAACAAGGGTTTCAAATTAGCTCAGATACCGTTCCATAAACCCAATATGTAAGAGACAAGACCTATTCCTTTTTCAGTGAACTGGACTCAACACCCCCTATTCACCGCACAAGAATATATCTGACTAGTAAGAATCTTCAAACCTATGTATTGATATCTCTCTGTAAGTGAGTCAAGGGGGTGTAAAGCGGCATAAACACAGCCGTGAAAAGCAGCTAAACCCCATTATAAAAATAAATTACTTTTCAAAACCCGTGAAACAAAGGCAGTGAAAGAGAGAGAAATTCTTACAAAATTCGTTCAGGGGCTGTGATGCAACCTGGATTGACCATATCTAGACCCACAGCTGATTGAGACATAAGGGTGGACACTCTTGGGGCTGAGAGGTTCGGTGAGGTTGGGTGAGCCAACGCAGACCCTTTCAAGTAATACTGCATGGTACCCATCCCATGGGTCCCAAATCTCCAGGTTCAAGGGCATCTTCCTACGTCGAAAACAGGCATGAGAAACCCAGAAGATGGTACACCGTGTGATCGGGAAAGGTTTCTAAAACGCACCTCATTTCTCATCTCCTTTGCTCGGGTTCGCCATTCCAGCCGATTTACTAGCCATCTCCCTCCTTGGAGAATCAGCACCTTTAACCTCCTGTTCCGTACAGGTTGCAATTTGTCCTGAGGATGAACGGGAAGAGGGGGAACCAATGAGAGACTAGCTCTAGGTGTTGGGACAGGCACAGGTCACTCTATTTTCCCATCAGGAAGAAGAATTAAGCACAAGCTCAGCCTGCCCCCCAGAACCAGAAGAGGGCCGGAAGCAATCCTGCGCTTTTGCGGCCAGCTCCCAAAAAAGCGAGTTGAAAAATGGAGCTCAGGGGCACTGCAATTCACAAACCTGCAGAGTTTTAAATGATACCTCTCGTCCACAAATATATTAAGGGAAGGCAACGAAGAGGCTTTGAAAGCAAGGCAGAATTGCAGGAAACAGATTTCAGGAGGTAGATTCGAATCGCCTTGAAAGCACATGAAAAGCGGCAAAACGTGGACAATGATGCCCTTGGCCAAAAAGGGCGTATGCGTTTTTTCCTGAATATATTCAGGAAAAAACGCATACGTCCTTTTTGGCCAACCAAGTAACCTGGAAAGGCCAATCAGCGCTCCAAAGAAGTCTCGCTTCCCAGCGGGCAAAAGGGCCATGCGGAAAAAAGTGTCCAAACCAGAAATGCAGGACCGGCCATGGAGAAATGGGAGCCTTGCTACGCTGATGGGTGGGATGTAACTTGCCAACAGCCACTCTGGAGAAGTGTACGGTGTGTTCTGAAACATCTAAAAAACACAGCTTGGAGAGCATAGGGCACTTCCACTCATGGGCGTATAAATTGGGAAAACTAAAAATCAGCAAGACACAGGCACCCCAAAGTTTAGGGCTGCTCTGTTGACAAGAACCCCCACTTCATTACACCTTAAATATCCTAGGAAAGCGAAAAATGGATAAAGAAGTGGTGGTCCTCATGTACAATGGAATATCACTCAGCCATGAAATCCACGTCATAAGGCTAGTAGCAGCACGATGAGTGGATTTAGGTACGACGATTCTAAGTGAAATAAGTCACACAGAAAACGACACTTATCATAAGATATCACTTAGAGAGGGAATGTAAAAACCGCTACACTTGAACTGAATTACAAAACAGAACAGAGTCACACGTTCAGAAAACACACTATGGCTGCTGAACGGGAAAGGTGAGGTGGGGTGATGCATAAAACAAGGGTTTCAAATTAGCTCAGATACCGTTCCATAAACCCAATATGTAAGAGACAAGACCTATTCCTTTTTCAGTGAACTGGACTCAACACCCCCTATTCACCGCACAAGAATATATCTGACTAGTAAGAATCTTCAAACCTATGTATTGATATCTCTCTGTAAGTGAGTCAAGGGGGTGTAAAGCGGCATAAACACAGCCGTGAAAAGCAGCTAAACCCCATTATAAAAATAAATTACTTTTCAAAACCCGTGAAACAAAGGCAGTGAAAGAGAGAGAAATTCTTACAAAATTCGTTCAGGGGCTGTGATGCAACCTGGATTGACCATATCTAGACCCACAGCTGATTGAGACATAAGGGTGGACACTCTTGGGGCTGAGAGGTTCGGTGAGGTTGGGTGAGCCAACGCAGACCCTTTCAAGTAATACTGCATGGTACCCATCCCATGGGTCCCAAATCTCCAGGTTCAAGGGCATCTTCCTACGTCGAAAACAGGCATGAGAAACCCAGAAGATGGTACACCGTGTGATCGGGAAAGGTTTCTAAAACGCACCTCATTTCTCATCTCCTTTGCTCGGGTTCGCCATTCCAGCCGATTTACTAGCCATCTCCCTCCTTGGAGAATCAGCACCTTTAACCTCCTGTTCCGTACAGGTTGCAATTTGTCCTGAGGATGAACGGGAAGAGGGGAACCAATGAGAGACTAGCTCTAGGTGTTGGGACAGGCACAGGTCACTCTATTTTCCCATCAGGAAGAAGAATTAAGCACAAGCTCAGCCTGCCCCCCAGAACCAGAAGAGGGCCGGAAGCAATCCTGCGCTTTTGCGGCCAGCTCCCAAAAAAGCGAGTTGAAAAATGGAGCTCAGGGGCACTGCAATTCACAAACCTGCAGAGTTTTAAATGATACCTCTCGTCCACAAATATATTAAGGGAAGGCAACGAAGAGGCTTTGAAAGCAAGGCAGAATTGCAGGAAACAGATTTCAGGAGGTAGATTCGAATCGCCTTGAAAGCACATGAAAAGCGGCAAAACGTGGACAATGATGCCCTTGGCCAAAAAGGGCGTATGCGTTTTTTCCTGAATATATTCAGGAAAAAACGCATACGTCCTTTTTGGCCAACCAAGTAACCTGGAAAGGCCAATCAGCGCTCCAAAGAAGTCTCGCTTCCCAGCGGGCAAAAGGGCCATGCGGAAAAAAGTGTCCAAACCAGAAATGCAGGACCGGCCATGGAGAAATGGGAGCCTTGCTACGCTGATGGGTGGGATGTAACTTGCCAACAGCCACTCTGGAGAAGTGTACGGTGTGTTCTGAAACATCTAAAAAACACAGCTTGGAGAGCATAGGGCACTTCCACTCATGGGCGTATAAATTGGGAAAACTAAAAATCAGCAAGACACAGGCACCCCAAAGTTTAGGGCTGCTCTGTTGACAAGAACCCCCACTTCATTACACCTTAAATATCCTAGGAAAGCGAAAAATGGATAAAGAAGTGGTGGTCCTCATGTACAATGGAATATCACTCAGCCATGAAATCCACGTCATAAGGCTAGTAGCAGCACGATGAGTGGATTTAGGTACGACGATTCTAAGTGAAATAAGTCACACAGAAAAAGACACTTATCATAAGATATCACTTAGAGAGGGAATGTAAAAACCGCTACACTTGAACTGAATTACAAAACAGAACAGAGTCACACGTTCAGAAAACACACTATGGCTGGTGAACGGGAAAGGTGAGGTGGGGTGATGCATAAAACAAGGGTTTCAAATTAGCTCCGATACCGTTCCATAAACCCAATATGTAAGAGACAAGACCTATTCCTTTTTCAGTGAACTGGACTCAACACCCCCTATTCACCGCACAAGAATATATCTGACTAGTAAGAATCTTCAAACCTATGTATTGATATCTCTCTGTAAGTGAGTCAAGGGGGTGTAAAGCGGCATAAACACAGCCGTGAAAAGCAGCTAAACCCCATTATAAAAATAAATTATTTTTCAAAACCCGTGAAACAAAGGCAGTGAAAGAGAGAGAAATTCTTACAAAATTCGTTCAGGGGCTGTGATGCAACCTGGATTGACCATATCTAGACCCACAGCTGATTGAGACATAAGGGTGGACACTCTTGGGGCTGAGAGGTTCGGTGAGGTTGGGTGAGCCAACGCAGACCCTTTCAAGTAATACTGCATGGTACCCATCCCATGGGTCCCAAATCTCCAGGTTCAAGGGCATCTTCCTACGTCGAAAACAGGCATGAGAAACCCAGAAGATGGTACACCGTGTGATCGGGAAAGGTTTCTAAAACGCACCTCATTTCTCATCTCCTTTGCTCGGGTTCGCCACTCCAGCCGATTTACTAGCCATCTCCCTCCTTGGAGAATCAGCACCTTTAACCTCCTGTTCCGTACAGGTTGCAATTTGTCCTGAGGATGAACGGGAAGAGGGGGAACCAATGAGAGACTAGCTCTAGGTGTTGGGACAGGCACAGGTCACTCTATTTTCCCATCAGGAAGAAGAATTAAGCACAAGCTCAGCCTGCCCCCCAGAACCAGAAGAGGGCCTGAAGCAATCCTGCGCTTTTGCGGCCAGCTCCCAAAAAAGCGAGTTGAAAAATGGAGCTCAGGGGCACTGCAATTCACAAACCTGCAGAGTTTTAAATGATACCTCTCGTCCACAAATATATTAAGGGAAGGCAACGAAGAGGCTTTGAAAGCAAGGCAGAATTGCAGGAAACAGATTTCAGGAGGTAGATTCGAATCGCCTTGAAAGCACATGAAAAGCGGCAAAACGTGGACAATGATGCCCTTGGCCAAAAAGGGCGTATGCGTTTTTTCCTGAATATATTCAGGAAAAAACGCATACGCCCTTTTTGGCCAACCAAGCAACCTGGAAAGGCCAATCAGCGCTCCAAAGAAGTCTCGCTTCCCAGCGGGCAAAAGGGCCATGCGGAAAAAAGTGTCCAAACCAGAAATGCAGGACCGGCCATGGAGAAATGGGAGCCTTGCTACGCTGATGGGTGGGATGTAAATTGCCAACAGCCACTCTGGAGAAGTGTACGGTGTGTTCTGAAACATCTAAAAAACACAGCTTGGAGAGCATAGGGCACTTCCACTCATGGGCGTATAAATTGAGAAAACTAAAAATCAGCAAGACACAGGCACCCCAAAGTTTAGGGTTGCTCTGTTGACAAGAACCCCCACTTCATTACACCTTAAATATCCTAGGAAAGAGAAAAATGGATAAAGAAGTTGTGGTCCTCATGTACAATGGAATATCACTCAGCCAGGAAATCCACGTCATAAGGCTAGTAGCAGCACGATGAGTGGATTTAGGTACGACGATTCTAAGTGAAATAAGTCACACAGAGAAAGACACTTATCATAAGATATCACTTAGAGAGGGAATGTAAAAACCGCTACACTTGAACTGAATTACAAAACAGAACAGAGTCACACGTTCAGAAAACACACTATGGCTGCTGAACGGGAAAGGTGAGGTGGGGTGATGCATAAAACAAGGGTTTCAAATTAGCTCCGATACCGTTCCATAAACCCAATATGTAAGAGACAAGACCTATTCCTTTTTCAGTGAACTGGACTCAACACCCCCTATTCACCGCACAAGAATATATCTGACTAGTAAGAATCTTCAAACCTATGTATTGATATCTCTCTGTAAGTGAGTCAAGGGGGTGTAAAGCGGCATAAACACAGCCGTGAAAAGCAGCTAAACCCCATTATAAAAATAAATTATTTTTCAAAACCCGTGAAACAAAGGCAGTGAAAGAGAGAGAAATTCTTACAAAATTCGTTCAGGGGCTGTGATGCAACCTGGATTGACCATATCTAGACCCACAGCTGATTGAGACATAAGGGTGGACACTCTTGGGGCTGAGAGGTTCGGTGAGGTTGGGTGAGCCAACGCAGACCCTTTCAAGTAATACTGCATGGTACCCATCCAAAGGGTCCCAAATCTCCAGGTTCAAGGGCATCTTCCTACGTCGAAAACAGGCATGAGAAACCCAGAAGATGGTACACCGTGTGATCGGGAAAGGTTTCTAAAACGCACCTCATTTCTCATCTCCTTTGCTCGGGTTCGCCACTCCAGCCGATTTACTAGCCATCTCCCTCCTTGGAGAATCAGCACCTTTAACCTCCTGTTCCGTACAGGTTGCAATTTGTCCTGAGGATGAACGGGAAGAGGGGGAACCAATGAGAGACTAGCTCTAGGTGTTGGGACAGGCACAGGTCACTCTATTTTCCCATCAGGAAGAAGAATTAAGCACAAGCTCAGCCTGCCCCCCAGAACCAGAAGAGGGCCTGAAGCAATCCTGCGCTTTTGCGGCCAGCTCCCAAAAAAGCGAGTTGAAAAATGGAGCTCAGGGGCACTGCAATTCACAAACCTGCAGAGTTTTAAATGATACCTCTCGTCCACAAATATATTAAGGGAAGGCAACGAAGAGGCTTTGAAAGCAAGGCAGAATTGCAGGAAACAGATTTCAGGAGGTAGATTCGAATCGCCTTGAAAGCACATGAAAAGCGGCAAAACGTGGACAATGATGCCCTTGGCCAAAAAGGGCGTATGCGTTTTTTCCTGAATATATTCAGGAAAAAACGCATACGCCCTTTTTGGCCAACCAAGCAACCTGGAAAGGCCAATCAGCGCTCCAAAGAAGTCTCGCTTCCCAGCGGGCAAAAGGGCCATGCGGAAAAAAGTGTCCAAACCAGAAATGCAGGACCGGCCATGGAGAAATGGGAGCCTTGCTACGCTGATGGGTGGGATGTAAATTGCCAACAGCCACTCTGGAGAAGTGTACGGTGTGTTCTGAAACATCTAAAAAACACAGCTTGGAGAGCATAGGGCACTTCCACTCATGGGCGTATAAATTGGGAAAACTAAAAATCAGCAAGACACAGGCACCCCAAAGTTTAGGGCTGCTCTGTTGACAAGAACCCCCACTTCATTACACCTTAAATATCCTAGGAAAGAGAAAAATGGATAAAGAAGTGGTGGTCCTCATGTACAATGGAATATCACTCAGCCATGAAATCCACGTCATAAGGCTAGTAGCAGCACGATGAGTGGATTTAGGTACGACGATTCTAAGTGAAATAAGTCACACAGAAAACGACACTTATCATAAGATATCACTTAGAGAGGGAATGTAAAAACCGCCTACACTTGAACTGAATTACAAAACAGAACAGAGTCACACGTTCAGAAAACACACTATGGCTGCTGAACGGGAAAGGTGAGGTGGGGTGATGCATAAAACAAGGGTTTCAAATTAGCTCCGATACCGTTCCATAAACCCAATATGTAAGAGACAAGACCTATTCCTTTTTCAGTGAACTGGACTCAACACCCCCTATTCACCGCACAAGAATATATCTGACTAGTAAGAATCTTCAAACCTATGTATTGATATCTCTCTGTAAGTGAGTCAAGGGGGTGTAAAGCGGCATAAACACAGCCGTGAAAAGCAGCTAAACCCCATTATAAAAATAAATTACTTTTCAAAACCCGTGAAACAAAGGCAGTGAAAGAGAGAGAAATTCTTACAAAATTCGTTCAGGGGCTGTGATGCAACCTGGATTGACCATATCTAGACCCACAGCTGATTGAGACATAAGGGTGGACACTCTTGGGGCTGAGAGGTTCGGTGAGGTTGGGTGAGCCAACGCAGACCCTTTCAAGTAATACTGCATGGTACCCATCCCATGGGTCCCAAATCTCCAGGTTCAAGGGCATCTTCCTACGTCGAAAACAGGCATGAGAAACCCAGAAGATGGTACACCGTGTGATCGGGAAAGGTTTCTAAAACGCACCTCATTTCTCATCTCCTTTGCTCGGGTTCGCCATTCCAGCCGATTTACTAGCCATCTCCCTCCTTGGAGAATCAGCACCTTTAACCTCCTGTTCCGTACAGGTTGCAATTTGTCCTGAGGATGAACGGGAAGAGGGGGAACCAATGAGAGACTAGCTCTAGGTGTTGGGACAGGCACAGGTCACTCTATTTTCCCATCAGGAAGAAGAATTAAGCACAAGCTCAGCCTGCCCCCCAGAACCAGAAGAGGGCCTGAAGCAATCCTGCGCTTTTGCGGCCAGCTCCCAAAAAAGCGAGTTGAAAAATGGAGCTCAGGGGCACTGCAATTCACAAACCTGCAGAGTTTTAAATGATACCTCTCGTCCACAAATATATTAAGGGAAGGCAACGAAGAGGCTTTGAAAGCAAGGCAGAATTGCAGGAAACAGATTTCAGGAGGTAGATTCGAATCGCCTTGAAAGCACATGAAAAGCGGCAAAACGTGGACAATGATGCCCTTGGCCAAAAAGGGCGTATGCGGTTTTTCCTGAATATATTCAGGAAAAAACGCATACGCCCTTTTTGGCCAACCAAGCAACCTGGAAAGGCCAATCAGCGCTCCAAAGAAGTCTCGCTTCCCAGCGGGCAAAAGGGCCATGCGGAAAAAAGTGTCCAAACCAGAAATGCAGGACCGGCCATGGAGAAATGGGAGCCTTGCTACGCTGATGGGTGGGATGTAACTTGCCAACAGCCACTCTGGAGAAGTGTACGGTGTGTTCTGAAACATCTAAAAAACACAGCTTGGAGAGCATAGGGCACTTCCACTCATGGGCGTATAAATTGGGAAAACTAAAAATCAGCAAGACACAGGCACCCCAAAGTTTAGGGCTGCTCTGTTGACAAGAACCCCCACTTCATTACACCTTAAATATCCTAGGAAAGCGAAAAATGGATAAAGAAGTGGTGGTCCTCATGTACAATGGAATATCACTCAGCCAGGAAATCCACGTCATAAGGCTAGTAGCAGCACGATGAGTGGATTTAGGTACGACGATTCTAAGTGAAATAAGTCACACAGAAAAAGACACTTATCATAAGATATCACTTAGAGAGGGAATGTAAAAACCGCCTACACTTGAACTGAATTACAAAACAGAACAGAGTCACACGTTCAGAAAACACACTATGGCTGCTGAACGGGAAAGGTGAGGTGGGGTGATGCATAAAACAAGGGTTTCAAATTAGCTCAGATACCGTTCCATAAACCCAATATGTAAGAGACAAGACCTATTCCTTTTTCAGTGAACTGGACTCAACACCCCCTATTCACCGCACAAGAATATATCTGACTAGTAAGAATCTTCAAACCTATGTATTGATATCTCTCTGTAAGTGAGTCAAGGGGGTGTAAAGCGGCATAAACACAGCCGTGAAAAGCAGCTAAACCCCATTATAAAAATAAATTACTTTTCAAAACCCGTGAAACAAAGGCAGTGAAAGAGAGAGAAATTCTTACAAAATTCGTTCAGGGGCTGTGATGCAACCTGGATTGACCATATCTAGACCCACAGCTGATTGAGACATAAGGGTGGACACTCTTGGGGCTGAGAGGTTCGGTGAGGTTGGGTGAGCCAACGCAGACCCTTTCAAGTAATACTGCATGGTACCCATCCCATGGGTCCCAAATCTCCAGGTTCAAGGGCATCTTCCTACGTCGAAAACAGGCATGAGAAACCCAGAAGATGGTACACCGTGTGATCGGGAAAGGTTTCTAAAACGCACCTCATTTCTCATCTCCTTTGCTCGGGTTCGCCATTCCAGCCGATTTACTAGCCATCTCCCTCCTTGGAGAATCAGCACCTTTAACCTCCTGTTCCGTACAGGTTGCAATTTGTCCTGAGGATGAACGGGAAGAGGGGGAACCAATGAGAGACTAGCTCTAGGTGTTGGGACAGGCACAGGTCACTCTATTTTCCCATCAGGAAGAAGAATTAAGCACAAGCTCAGCCTGCCCCCCAGAACCAGAAGAGGGCCTGAAGCAATCCTGCGCTTTTGCGGCCAGCTCCCAAAAAAGCGAGTTGAAAAATGGAGCTCAGGGGCACTGCAATTCACAAACCTGCAGAGTTTTAAATGATACCTCTCGTCCACAAATATATTAAGGGAAGGCAACGAAGAGGCTTTGAAAGCAAGGCAGAATTGCAGGAAACAGATTTCAGGAGGTAGATTCGAATCGCCTTGAAAGCACATGAAAAGCGGCAAAACGTGGACAATGATGCCCTTGGCCAAAAAGGGCGTATGCGTTTTTTCCTGAATATATTCAGGAAAAAACGCATACGCCCTTTTTGGCCAACCAAGCAACCTGGAAAGGCCAATCAGCGCTCCAAAGAAGTCTCGCTTCCCAGCGGGCAAAAGGGCCATGCGGAAAAAAGTGTCCAAACCAGAAATGCAGGACCGGCCATGGAGAAATGGGAGCCTTGCTACGCTGATGGGTGGGATGTAACTTGCCAACAGCCACTCTGGAGAAGTGTACGGTGTGTTCTGAAACATCTAAAAAACACAGCTTGGAGAGCATAGGGCACTTCCACTCATGGGCGTATAAATTGGGAAAACTAAAAATCAGCAAGACACAGGCACCCCAAAGTTTAGGGCTGCTCTGTTGACAAGAACCCCCACTTCATTACACCTTAAATATCCTAGGAAAGCGAAAAATGGATAAAGAAGTGGTGGTCCTCATGTACAATGGAATATCACTCAGCCAGGAAATCCACGTCATAAGGCTAGTAGCAGCACGATGAGTGGATTTAGGTACGACGATTCTAAGTGAAATAAGTCACACAGAAAAAGACACTTATCATAAGATATCACTTAGAGAGGGAATGTAAAAACCGCCTACACTTGAACTGAATTACAAAACAGAACAGAGTCACACGTTCAGAAAACACACTATGGCTGCTGAACGGGAAAGGTGAGGTGGGGTGATGCATAAAACAAGGGTTTCAAATTAGCTCAGATACCGTTCCATAAACCCAATATGTAAGAGACAAGACCTATTCCTTTTTCAGTGAACTGGACTCAACACCCCCTATTCACCGCACAAGAATATATCTGACTAGTAAGAATCTTCAAACCTATGTATTGATATCTCTCTGTAAGTGAGTCAAGGGGGTGTAAAGCGGCATAAACACAGCCGTGAAAAGCAGCTAAACCCCATTATAAAAATAAATTACTTTTCAAAACCCGTGAAACAAAGGCAGTGAAAGAGAGAGAAATTCTTACAAAATTCGTTCAGGGGCTGTGATGCAACCTGGATTGACCATATCTAGACCCACAGCTGATTGAGACATAAGGGTGGACACTCTTGGGGCTGAGAGGTTCGGTGAGGTTGGGTGAGCCAACGCAGACCCTTTCAAGTAATACTGCATGGTACCCATCCCATGGGTCCCAAATCTCCAGGTTCAAGGGCATCTTCCTACGTCGAAAACAGGCATGAGAAACCCAGAAGATGGTACACCGTGTGATCGGGAAAGGTTTCTAAAACGCACCTCATTTCTCATCTCCTTTGCTCGGGTTCGCCATTCCAGCCGATTTACTAGCCATCTCCCTCCTTGGAGAATCAGCACCTTTAACCTCCTGTTCCGTACAGGTTGCAATTTGTCCTGAGGATGAACGGGAAGAGGGGGAACCAATGAGAGACTAGCTCTAGGTGTTGGGACAGGCACAGGTCACTCTATTTTCCCATCAGGAAGAAGAATTAAGCACAAGCTCAGCCTGCCCCCCAGAACCAGAAGAGGGCCGGAAGCAATCCTGCGCTTTTGCGGCCAGCTCCCAAAAAAGCGAGTTGAAAAATGGAGCTCAGGGGCACTGCAATTCACAAACCTGCAGAGTTTTAAATGATACCTCTCGTCCACAAATATATTAAGGGAAGGCAACGAAGAGGCTTTGAAAGCAAGGCAGAATTGCAGGAAACAGATTTCAGGAGGTAGATTCGAATCGCCTTGAAAGCACATGAAAAGCGGCAAAACGTGGACAATGATGCCCTTGGCCAAAAAGGGCGTATGCGTTTTTTCCTGAATATATTCAGGAAAAAACGCATACGTCCTTTTTGGCCAACCAAGTAACCTGGAAAGGCCAATCAGCGCTCCAAAGAAGTCTCGCTTCCCAGCGGGCAAAAGGGCCATGCGGAAAAAAGTGTCCAAACCAGAAATGCAGGACCGGCCATGGAGAAATGGGAGCCTTGCTACGCTGATGGGTGGGATGTAACTTGCCAACAGCCACTCTGGAGAAGTGTACGGTGTGTTCTGAAACATCTAAAAAACACAGCTTGGAGAGCATAGGGCACTTCCACTCATGGGCGTATAAATTGGGAAAACTAAAAATCAGCAAGACACAGGCACCCCAAAGTTTAGGGCTGCTCTGTTGACAAGAACCCCCACTTCATTACACCTTAAATATCCTAGGAAAGCGAAAAATGGATAAAGAAGTGGTGGTCCTCATGTACAATGGAATATCACTCAGCCATGAAATCCACGTCATAAGGCTAGTAGCAGCACGATGAGTGGATTTAGGTACGACGATTCTAAGTGAAATAAGTCACACAGAAAACGACACTTATCATAAGATATCACTTAGAGAGGGAATGTAAAAACCGCTACACTTGAACTGAATTACAAAACAGAACAGAGTCACACGTTCAGAAAACACACTATGGCTGCTGAACGGGAAAGGTGAGGTGGGGTGATGCATAAAACAAGGGTTTCAAATTAGCTCAGATACCGTTCCATAAACCCAATATGTAAGAGACAAGACCTATTCCTTTTTCAGTGAACTGGACTCAACACCCCCTATTCACCGCACAAGAATATATCTGACTAGTAAGAATCTTCAAACCTATGTATTGATATCTCTCTGTAAGTGAGTCAAGGGGGTGTAAAGCGGCATAAACACAGCCGTGAAAAGCAGCTAAACCCCATTATAAAAATAAATTACTTTTCAAAACCCGTGAAACAAAGGCAGTGAAAGAGAGAGAAATTCTTACAAAATTCGTTCAGGGGCTGTGATGCAACCTGGATTGACCATATCTAGACCCACAGCTGATTGAGACATAAGGGTGGACACTCTTGGGGCTGAGAGGTTCGGTGAGGTTGGGTGAGCCAACGCAGACCCTTTCAAGTAATACTGCATGGTACCCATCCCATGGGTCCCAAATCTCCAGGTTCAAGGGCATCTTCCTACGTCGAAAACAGGCATGAGAAACCCAGAAGATGGTACACCGTGTGATCGGGAAAGGTTTCTAAAACGCACCTCATTTCTCATCTCCTTTGCTCGGGTTCGCCATTCCAGCCGATTTACTAGCCATCTCCCTCCTTGGAGAATCAGCACCTTTAACCTCCTGTTCCGTACAGGTTGCAATTTGTCCTGAGGATGAACGGGAAGAGGGGAACCAATGAGAGACTAGCTCTAGGTGTTGGGACAGGCACAGGTCACTCTATTTTCCCATCAGGAAGAAGAATTAAGCACAAGCTCAGCCTGCCCCCCAGAACCAGAAGAGGGCCGGAAGCAATCCTGCGCTTTTGCGGCCAGCTCCCAAAAAAGCGAGTTGAAAAATGGAGCTCAGGGGCACTGCAATTCACAAACCTGCAGAGTTTTAAATGATACCTCTCGTCCACAAATATATTAAGGGAAGGCAACGAAGAGGCTTTGAAAGCAAGGCAGAATTGCAGGAAACAGATTTCAGGAGGTAGATTCGAATCGCCTTGAAAGCACATGAAAAGCGGCAAAACGTGGACAATGATGCCCTTGGCCAAAAAGGGCGTATGCGTTTTTTCCTGAATATATTCAGGAAAAAACGCATACGTCCTTTTTGGCCAACCAAGTAACCTGGAAAGGCCAATCAGCGCTCCAAAGAAGTCTCGCTTCCCAGCGGGCAAAAGGGCCATGCGGAAAAAAGTGTCCAAACCAGAAATGCAGGACCGGCCATGGAGAAATGGGAGCCTTGCTACGCTGATGGGTGGGATGTAACTTGCCAACAGCCACTCTGGAGAAGTGTACGGTGTGTTCTGAAACATCTAAAAAACACAGCTTGGAGAGCATAGGGCACTTCCACTCATGGGCGTATAAATTGGGAAAACTAAAAATCAGCAAGACACAGGCACCCCAAAGTTTAGGGCTGCTCTGTTGACAAGAACCCCCACTTCATTACACCTTAAATATCCTAGGAAAGCGAAAAATGGATAAAGAAGTGGTGGTCCTCATGTACAATGGAATATCACTCAGCCATGAAATCCACGTCATAAGGCTAGTAGCAGCACGATGAGTGGATTTAGGTACGACGATTCTAAGTGAAATAAGTCACACAGAAAAAGACACTTATCATAAGATATCACTTAGAGAGGGAATGTAAAAACCGCTACACTTGAACTGAATTACAAAACAGAACAGAGTCACACGTTCAGAAAACACACTATGGCTGGTGAACGGGAAAGGTGAGGTGGGGTGATGCATAAAACAAGGGTTTCAAATTAGCTCCGATACCGTTCCATAAACCCAATATGTAAGAGAGAAGACCTATTCCTTTTTCAGTGAACTGGACTCAACACCCCCTATTCACCGCACAAGAATATATCTGACTAGTAAGAATCTTCAAACCTATGTATTGATATCTCTCTGTAAGTGAGTCAAGGGGGTGTAAAGCGGCATAAACACAGCCGTGAAAAGCAGCTAAACCCCATTATAAAAATAAATTATTTTTCAAAACCCGTGAAACAAAGGCAGTGAAAGAGAGAGAAATTCTTACAAAATTCGTTCAGGGGCTGTGATGCAACCTGGATTGACCATATCTAGACCCACAGCTGATTGAGACATAAGGGTGGACACTCTTGGGGCTGAGAGGTTCGGTGAGGTTGGGTGAGCCAACGCAGACCCTTTCAAGTAATACTGCATGGTACCCATCCCATGGGTCCCAAATCTCCAGGTTCAAGGGCATCTTCCTACGTCGAAAACAGGCATGAGAAACCCAGAAGATGGTACACCGTGTGATCGGGAAAGGTTTCTAAAACGCACCTCATTTCTCATCTCCTTTGCTCGGGTTCGCCACTCCAGCCGATTTACTAGCCATCTCCCTCCTTGGAGAATCAGCACCTTTAACCTCCTGTTCCGTACAGGTTGCAATTTGTCCTGAGGATGAACGGGAAGAGGGGGAACCAATGAGAGACTAGCTCTAGGTGTTGGGACAGGCACAGGTCACTCTATTTTCCCATCAGGAAGAAGAATTAAGCACAAGCTCAGCCTGCCCCCCAGAACCAGAAGAGGGCCTGAAGCAATCCTGCGCTTTTGCGGCCAGCTCCCAAAAAAGCGAGTTGAAAAATGGAGCTCAGGGGCACTGCAATTCACAAACCTGCAGAGTTTTAAATGATACCTCTCGTCCACAAATATATTAAGGGAAGGCAACGAAGAGGCTTTGAAAGCAAGGCAGATTTGCAGGAAACAGATTTCAGGAGGTAGATTCGAATCGCCTTGAAAGCACATGAAAAGCGGCAAAACGTGGACAATGATGCCCTTGGCCAAAAAGGGCGTATGCGTTTTTTCCTGAATATATTCAGGAAAAAACGCATACGCCCTTTTTGGCCAACCAAGCAACCTGGAAAGGCCAATCAGCGCTCCAAAGAAGTCTCGCTTCCCAGCGGGCAAAAGGGCCATGCGGAAAAAAGTGTCCAAACCAGAAATGCAGGACCGGCCATGGAGAAATGGGAGCCTTGCTACGCTGATGGGTGGGATGTAAATTGCCAACAGCCACTCTGGAGAAGTGTACGGTGTGTTCTGAAACATCTAAAAAACACAGCTTGGAGAGCATAGGGCACTTCCACTCATGGGCGTATAAATTGAGAAAACTAAAAATCAGCAAGACACAGGCACCCCAAAGTTTAGGGTTGCTCTGTTGACAAGAACCCCCACTTCATTACACCTTAAATATCCTAGGAAAGAGAAAAATGGATAAAGAAGTTGTGGTCCTCATGTACAATGGAATATCACTCAGCCAGGAAATCCACGTCATAAGGCTAGTAGCAGCACGATGAGTGGATTTAGGTACGACGATTCTAAGTGAAATAAGTCACACAGAGAAAGACACTTATCATAAGATATCACTTAGAGAGGGAATGTAAAAACCGCTACACTTGAACTGAATTACAAAACAGAACAGAGTCACACGTTCAGAAAACACACTATGGCTGCTGAACGGGAAAGGTGAGGTGGGGTGATGCATAAAACAAGGGTTTCAAATTAGCTCCGATACCGTTCCATAAACCCAATATGTAAGAGACAAGACCTATTCCTTTTTCAGTGAACTGGACTCAACACCCCCTATTCACCGCACAAGAATATATCTGACTAGTAAGAATCTTCAAACCTATGTATTGATATCTCTCTGTAAGTGAGTCAAGGGGGTGTAAAGCGGCATAAACACAGCCGTGAAAAGCAGCTAAACCCCATTATAAAAATAAATTACTTTTCAAAACCCGTGAAACAAAGGCAGTGAAAGAGAGAGAAATTCTTACAAAATTCGTTCAGGGGCTGTGATGCAACCTGGATTGACCATATCTAGACCCACAGCTGATTGAGACATAAGGGTGGACACTCTTGGGGCTGAGAGGTTCGGTGAGGTTGGGTGAGCCAACGCAGACCCTTTCAAGTAATACTGCATGGTACCCATCCAAAGGGTCCCAAATCTCCAGGTTCAAGGGCATCTTCCTACGTCGAAAACAGGCATGAGAAACCCAGAAGATGGTACACCGTGTGATCGGGAAAGGTTTCTAAAACGCACCTCATTTCTCATCTCCTTTGCTCGGGTTCGCCACTCCAGCCGATTTACTAGCCATCTCCCTCCTTGGAGAATCAGCACCTTTAACCTCCTGTTCCGTACAGGTTGCAATTTGTCCTGAGGATGAACGGGAAGAGGGGGAACCAATGAGAGACTAGCTCTAGGTGTTGGGACAGGCACAGGTCACTCTATTTTCCCATCAGGAAGAAGAATTAAGCACAAGCTCAGCCTGACCCCCAGAACCAGAAGAGGGCCTGAAGCAATCCTGCGCTTTTGCGGCCAGCTCCCAAAAAAGCGAGTTGAAAAATGGAGCTCAGGGGCACTGCAATTCACAAACCTGCAGAGTTTTAAATGATACCTCTCGTCCACAAATATATTAAGGGAAGGCAACGAAGAGGCTTTGAAAGCAAGGCAGAATTGCAGGAAACAGATTTCAGGAGGTAGATTCGAATCGCCTTGAAAGCACATGAAAAGCGGCAAAACGTGGACAATGATGCCCTTGGCCAAAAAGGGCGTATGCGTTTTTTCCTGAATATATTCAGGAAAAAACGCATACGCCCTTTTTGGCCAACCAAGCAACCTGGAAAGGCCAATCAGCGCTCCAAAGAAGTCTCGCTTCCCAGCGGGCAAAAGGGCCATGCGGAAAAAAGTGTCCAAACCAGAAATGCAGGACCGGCCATGGAGAAATGGGAGCCTTGCTACGCTGATGGGTGGGATGTAAATTGCCAACAGCCACTCTGGAGAAGTGTACGGTGTGTTCTGAAACATCTAAAAAACACAGCTTGGAGAGCATAGGGCACTTCCACTCATGGGCGTATAAATTGGGAAAACTAAAAATCAGCAAGACACAGGCACCCCAAAGTTTAGGGCTGCTCTGTTGACAAGAACCCCCACTTCATTACACCTTAAATATCCTAGGAAAGAGAAAAATGGATAAAGAAGTGGTGGTCCTCATGTACAATGGAATATCACTCAGCCATGAAATCCACGTCATAAGGCTAGTAGCAGCACGATGAGTGGATTTAGGTACGACGATTCTAAGTGAAATAAGTCACACAGAAAACGACACTTATCATAAGATATCACTTAGAGAGGGAATGTAAAAACCGCCTACACTTGAACTGAATTACAAAACAGAACAGAGTCACACGTTCAGAAAACACACTATGGCTGCTGAACGGGAAAGGTGAGGTGGGGTGATGCATAAAACAAGGGTTTCAAATTAGCTCCGATACCGTTCCATAAACCCAATATGTAAGAGACAAGACCTATTCCTTTTTCAGTGAACTGGACTCAACACCCCCTATTCACCGCACAAGAATATATCTGACTAGTAAGAATCTTCAAACCTATGTATTGATATCTCTCTGTAAGTGAGTCAAGGGGGTGTAAAGCGGCATAAACACAGCCGTGAAAAGCAGCTAAACCCCATTATAAAAATAAATTACTTTTCAAAACCCGTGAAACAAAGGCAGTGAAAGAGAGAGAAATTCTTACAAAATTCGTTCAGGGGCTGTGATGCAACCTGGATTGACCATATCTAGACCCACAGCTGATTGAGACATAAGGGTGGACACTCTTGGGGCTGAGAGGTTCGGTGAGGTTGGGTGAGCCAACGCAGACCCTTTCAAGTAATACTGCATGGTACCCATCCCATGGGTCCCAAATCTCCAGGTTCAAGGGCATCTTCCTACGTCGAAAACAGGCATGAGAAACCCAGAAGATGGTACACCGTGTGATCGGGAAAGGTTTCTAAAACGCACCTCATTTCTCATCTCCTTTGCTCGGGTTCGCCATTCCAGCCGATTTACTAGCCATCTCCCTCCTTGGAGAATCAGCACCTTTAACCTCCTGTTCCGTACAGGTTGCAATTTGTCCTGAGGATGAACGGGAAGAGGGGGAACCAATGAGAGACTAGCTCTAGGTGTTGGGACAGGCACAGGTCACTCTATTTTCCCATCAGGAAGAAGAATTAAGCACAAGCTCAGCCTGCCCCCCAGAACCAGAAGAGGGCCGGAAGCAATCCTGCGCTTTTGCGGCCAGCTCCCAAAAAAGCGAGTTGAAAAATGGAGCTCAGGGGCACTGCAATTCACAAACCTGCAGAGTTTTAAATGATACCTCTCGTCCACAAATATATTAAGGGAAGGCAACGAAGAGGCTTTGAAAGCAAGGCAGAATTGCAGGAAACAGATTTCAGGAGGTAGATTCGAATCGCCTTGAAAGCACATGAAAAGCGGCAAAACGTGGACAATGATGCCCTTGGCCAAAAAGGGCGTATGCGTTTTTTCCTGAATATATTCAGGAAAAAACGCATACGTCCTTTTTGGCCAACCAAGTAACCTGGAAAGGCCAATCAGCGCTCCAAAGAAGTCTCGCTTCCCAGCGGGCAAAAGGGCCATGCGGAAAAAAGTGTCCAAACCAGAAATGCAGGACCGGCCATGGAGAAATGGGAGCCTTGCTACGCTGATGGGTGGGATGTAACTTGCCAACAGCCACTCTGGAGAAGTGTACGGTGTGTTCTGAAACATCTAAAAAACACAGCTTGGAGAGCATAGGGCACTTCCACTCATGGGCGTATAAATTGGGAAAACTAAAAATCAGCAAGACACAGGCACCCCAAAGTTTAGGGTTGCTCTGTTGACAAGAACCCCCACTTCATTACACCTTAAATATCCTAGGAAAGAGAAAAATGGATAAAGAAGTTGTGGTCCTCATGTACAATGGAATATCACTCAGCCAGGAAATCCACGTCATAAGGCTAGTAGCAGCACGATGAGTGGATTTAGGTACGACGATTCTAAGTGAAATAAGTCACACAGAGAAAGACACTTATCATAAGATATCACTTAGAGAGGGAATGTAAAAACCGCTACACTTGAACTGAATTACAAAACAGAACAGAGTCACACGTTCAGAAAACACACTATGGCTGCTGAACGGGAAAGGTGAGGTGGGGTGATGCATAAAACAAGGGTTTCAAATTAGCTCCGATACCGTTCCATAAACCCAATATGTAAGAGACAAGACCTATTCCTTTTTCAGTGAACTGGACTCAACACCCCCTATTCACCGCACAAGAATATATCTGACTAGTAAGAATCTTCAAACCTATGTATTGATATCTCTCTGTAAGTGAGTCAAGGGGGTGTAAAGCGGCATAAACACAGCCGTGAAAAGCAGCTAAACCCCATTATAAAAATAAATTACTTTTCAAAACCCGTGAAACAAAGGCAGTGAAAGAGAGAGAAATTCTTACAAAATTCGTTCAGGGGCTGTGATGCAACCTGGATTGACCATATCTAGACCCACAGCTGATTGAGACATAAGGGTGGACACTCTTGGGGCTGAGAGGTTCGGTGAGGTTGGGTGAGCCAACGCAGACCCTTTCAAGTAATACTGCATGGTACCCATCCAAAGGGTCCCAAATCTCCAGGTTCAAGGGCATCTTCCTACGTCGAAAACAGGCATGAGAAACCCAGAAGATGGTACACCGTGTGATCGGGAAAGGTTTCTAAAACGCACCTCATTTCTCATCTCCTTTGCTCGGGTTCGCCACTCCAGCCGATTTACTAGCCATCTCCCTCCTTGGAGAATCAGCACCTTTAACCTCCTGTTCCGTACAGGTTGCAATTTGTCCTGAGGATGAACGGGAAGAGGGGGAACCAATGAGAGACTAGCTCTAGGTGTTGGGACAGGCACAGGTCACTCTATTTTCCCATCAGGAAGAAGAATTAAGCACAAGCTCAGCCTGCCCCCCAGAACCAGAAGAGGGCCTGAAGCAATCCTGCGCTTTTGCGGCCAGCTCCCAAAAAAGCGAGTTGAAAAATGGAGCTCAGGGGCACTGCAATTCACAAACCTGCAGAGTTTTAAATGATACCTCTCGTCCACAAATATATTAAGGGAAGGCAACGAAGAGGCTTTGAAAGCAAGGCAGAATTGCAGGAAACAGATTTCAGGAGGTAGATTCGAATCGCCTTGAAAGCACATGAAAAGCGGCAAAACGTGGACAATGATGCCCTTGGCCAAAAAGGGCGTATGCGTTTTTTCCTGAATATATTCAGGAAAAAACGCATACGCCCTTTTTGGCCAACCAAGCAACCTGGAAAGGCCAATCAGCGCTCCAAAGAAGTCTCGCTTCCCAGCGGGCAAAAGGGCCATGCGGAAAAAAGTGTCCAAACCAGAAATGCAGGACCGGCCATGGAGAAATGGGAGCCTTGCTACGCTGATGGGTGGGATGTAAATTGCCAACAGCCACTCTGGAGAAGTGTACGGTGTGTTCTGAAACATCTAAAAAACACAGCTTGGAGAGCATAGGGCACTTCCACTCATGGGCGTATAAATTGGGAAAACTAAAAATCAGCAAGACACAGGCACCCCAAAGTTTAGGGCTGCTCTGTTGACAAGAACCCCCACTTCATTACACCTTAAATATCCTAGGAAAGAGAATAATGGATAAAGAAGTGGTGGTCCTCATGTACAATGGAATATCACTCAGCCATGAAATCCACGTCATAAGGCTAGTAGCAGCACGATGAGTGGATTTAGGTACGACGATTCTAAGTGAAATAAGTCACACAGAAAACGACACTTATCATAAGATATCACTTAGAGAGGGAATGTAAAAACCGCCTACACTTGAACTGAATTACAAAACAGAACAGAGTCACACGTTCAGAAAACACACTATGGCTGCTGAACGGGAAAGGTGAGGTGGGGTGATGCATAAAACAAGGGTTTCAAATTAGCTCCGATACCGTTCCATAAACCCAATATGTAAGAGACAAGACCTATTCCTTTTTCAGTGAACTGGACTCAACACCCCCTATTCACCGCACAAGAATATATCTGACTAGTAAGAATCTTCAAACCTATGTATTGATATCTCTCTGTAAGTGAGTCAAGGGGGTGTAAAGCGGCATAAACACAGCCGTGAAAAGCAGCTAAACCCCATTATAAAAATAAATTACTTTTCAAAACCCGTGAAACAAAGGCAGTGAAAGAGAGAGAAATTCTTACAAAATTCGTTCAGGGGCTGTGATGCAACCTGGATTGACCATATCTAGACCCACAGCTGATTGAGACATAAGGGTGGACACTCTTGGGGCTGAGAGGTTCGGTGAGGTTGGGTGAGCCAACGCAGACCCTTTCAAGTAATACTGCATGGTACCCATCCCATGGGTCCCAAATCTCCAGGTTCAAGGGCATCTTCCTACGTCGAAAACAGGCATGAGAAACCCAGAAGATGGTACACCGTGTGATCGGGAAAGGTTTCTAAAACGCACCTCATTTCTCATCTCCTTTGCTCGGGTTCGCCATTCCAGCCGATTTACTAGCCATCTCCCTCCTTGGAGAATCAGCACCTTTAACCTCCTGTTCCGTACAGGTTGCAATTTGTCCTGAGGATGAACGGGAAGAGGGGGAACCAATGAGAGACTAGCTCTAGGTGTTGGGACAGGCACAGGTCACTCTATTTTCCCATCAGGAAGAAGAATTAAGCACAAGCTCAGCCTGCCCCCCAGAACCAGAAGAGGGCCGGAAGCAATCCTGCGCTTTTGCGGCCAGCTCCCAAAAAAGCGAGTTGAAAAATGGAGCTCAGGGGCACTGCAATTCACAAACCTGCAGAGTTTTAAATGATACCTCTCGTCCACAAATATATTAAGGGAAGGCAACGAAGAGGCTTTGAAAGCAAGGCAGAATTGCAGGAAACAGATTTCAGGAGGTAGATTCGAATCGCCTTGAAAGCACATGAAAAGCGGCAAAACGTGGACAATGATGCCCTTGGCCAAAAAGGGCGTATGCGGTTTTTCCTGAATATATTCAGGAAAAAACGCATACGCCCTTTTTGGCCAACCAAGCAACCTGGAAAGGCCAATCAGCGCTCCAAAGAAGTCTCGCTTCCCAGCGGGCAAAAGGGCCATGCGGAAAAAAGTGTCCAAACCAGAAATGCAGGACCGGCCATGGAGAAATGGGAGCCTTGCTACGCTGATGGGTGGGATGTAACTTGCCAACAGCCACTCTGGAGAAGTGTACGGTGTGTTCTGAAACATCTAAAAAACACAGCTTGGAGAGCATAGGGCACTTCCACTCATGGGCGTATAAATTGGGAAAACTAAAAATCAGCAAGACACAGGCACCCCAAAGTTTAGGGCTGCTCTGTTGACAAGAACCCCCACTTCATTACACCTTAAATATCCTAGGAAAGCGAAAAATGGATAAAAAAGTGGTGGTCCTCATGTACAATGGAATATCACTCAGCCATGAAATCCACGTCATAAGGCTAGTAGCAGCACGATGAGTGGATTTAGGTACGACGATTCTAAGTGAAATAAGTCACACAGAAAAAGACACTTATCATAAGATATCACTTAGAGAGGGAATGTAAAAACCGCTACACTTGAACTGAATTACAAAACAGAACAGAGTCACACGTTCAGAAAACACACTATGGCTGCTGAACGGGAAAGGTGAGGTGGGGTGATGCATAAAACAAGGGTTTCAAATTAGCTCCGATACCGTTCCATAAACCCAATATGTAAGAGACAAGACCTATTCCTTTTTCAGTGAACTGGACTCAACACCCCCTATTCACCGCACAAGAATATATCTGACTAGTAAGAATCTTCAAACCTATGTATTGATATCTCTCTGTAAGTGAGTCAAGGGGGTGTAAAGCGGCATAAACACAGCCGTGAAAAGCAGCTAAACCCCATTATAAAAATAAATTATTTTTCAAAACCCGTGAAACAAAGGCAGTGAAAGAGAGAGAAATTCTTACAAAATTCGTTCAGGGGCTGTGATGCAACCTGGATTGACCATATCTAGACCCACAGCTGATTGAGACATAAGGGTGGACACTCTTGGGGCTGAGAGGTTCGGTGAGGTTGGGTGAGCCAACGCAGACCCTTTCAAGTAATACTGCATGGTACCCATCCAAAGGGTCCCAAATCTCCAGGTTCAAGGGCATCTTCCTACGTCGAAAACAGGCATGAGAAACCCAGAAGATGGTACACCGTGTGATCGGGAAAGGTTTCTAAAACGCACCTCATTTCTCATCTCCTTTGCTCGGGTTCGCCACTCCAGCCGATTTACTAGCCATCTCCCTCCTTGGAGAATCAGCACCTTTAACCTCCTGTTCCGTACAGGTTGCAATTTGTCCTGAGGATGAACGGGAAGAGGGGGAACCAATGAGAGACTAGCTCTAGGTGTTGGGACAGGCACAGGTCACTCTATTTTCCCATCAGGAAGAAGAATTAAGCACAAGCTCAGCCTGCCCCCCAGAACCAGAAGAGGGCCTGAAGCAATCCTGCGCTTTTGCGGCCAGCTCCCAAAAAAGCGAGTTGAAAAATGGAGCTCAGGGGCACTGCAATTCACAAACCTGCAGAGTTTTAAATGATACCTCTCGTCCACAAATATATTAAGGGAAGGCAACGAAGAGGCTTTGAAAGCAAGGCAGAATTGCAGGAAACAGATTTCAGGAGGTAGATTCGAATCGCCTTGAAAGCACATGAAAAGCGGCAAAACGTGGACAATGATGCCCTTGGCCAAAAAGGGCGTATGCGTTTTTTCCTGAATATATTCAGGAAAAAACGCATACGCCCTTTTTGGCCAACCAAGCAACCTGGAAAGGCCAATCAGCGCTCCAAAGAAGTCTCGCTTCCCAGCGGGCAAAAGGGCCATGCGGAAAAAAGTGTCCAAACCAGAAATGCAGGACCGGCCATGGAGAAATGGGAGCCTTGCTACGCTGATGGGTGGGATGTAAATTGCCAACAGCCACTCTGGAGAAGTGTACGGTGTGTTCTGAAACATCTAAAAAACACAGCTTGGAGAGCATAGGGCACTTCCACTCATGGGCGTATAAATTGGGAAAACTAAAAATCAGCAAGACACAGGCACCCCAAAGTTTAGGGCTGCTCTGTTGACAAGAACCCCCACTTCATTACACCTTAAATATCCTAGGAAAGAGAAAAATGGATAAAGAAGTGGTGGTCCTCATGTACAATGGAATATCACTCAGCCATGAAATCCACGTCATAAGGCTAGTAGCAGCACGATGAGTGGATTTAGGTACGACGATTCTAAGTGAAATAAGTCACACAGAAAACGACACTTATCATAAGATATCACTTAGAGAGGGAATGTAAAAACCGCCTACACTTGAACTGAATTACAAAACAGAACAGAGTCACACGTTCAGAAAACACACTATGGCTGCTGAACGGGAAAGGTGAGGTGGGGTGATGCATAAAACAAGGGTTTCAAATTAGCTCAGATACCGTTCCATAAACCCAATATGTAAGAGACAAGACCTATTCCTTTTTCAGTGAACTGGACTCAACACCCCCTATTCACCGCACAAGAATATATCTGACTAGTAAGAATCTTCAAACCTATGTATTGATATCTCTCTGTAAGTGAGTCAAGGGGGTGTAAAGCGGCATAAACACAGCCGTGAAAAGCAGCTAAACCCCATTATAAAAATAAATTACTTTTCAAAACCCGTGAAACAAAGGCAGTGAAAGAGAGAGAAATTCTTACAAAATTCGTTCAGGGGCTGTGATGCAACCTGGATTGACCATATCTAGACCCACAGCTGATTGAGACATAAGGGTGGACACTCTTGGGGCTGAGAGGTTCGGTGAGGTTGGGTGAGCCAACGCAGACCCTTTCAAGTAATACTGCATGGTACCCATCCCATGGGTCCCAAATCTCCAGGTTCAAGGGCATCTTCCTACGTCGAAAACAGGCATGAGAAACCCAGAAGATGGTACACCGTGTGATCGGGAAAGGTTTCTAAAACGCACCTCATTTCTCATCTCCTTTGCTCGGGTTCGCCATTCCAGCCGATTTACTAGCCATCTCCCTCCTTGGAGAATCAGCACCTTTAACCTCCTGTTCCGTACAGGTTGCAATTTGTCCTGAGGATGAACGGGAAGAGGGGGAACCAATGAGAGACTAGCTCTAGGTGTTGGGACAGGCACAGGTCACTCTATTTTCCCATCAGGAAGAAGAATTAAGCACAAGCTCAGCCTGCCCCCCAGAACCAGAAGAGGGCCGGAAGCAATCCTGCGCTTTTGCGGCCAGCTCCCAAAAAAGCGAGTTGAAAAATGGAGCTCAGGGGCACTGCAATTCACAAACCTGCAGAGTTTTAAATGATACCTCTCGTCCACAAATATATTAAGGGAAGGCAACGAAGAGGCTTTGAAAGCAAGGCAGAATTGCAGGAAACAGATTTCAGGAGGTAGATTCGAATCGCCTTGAAAGCACATGAAAAGCGGCAAAACGTGGACAATGATGCCCTTGGCCAAAAAGGGCGTATGCGGTTTTTCCTGAATATATTCAGGAAAAAACGCATACGCCCTTTTTGGCCAACCAAGCAACCTGGAAAGGCCAATCAGCGCTCCAAAGAAGTCTCGCTTCCCAGCGGGCAAAAGGGCCATGCGGAAAAAAGTGTCCAAACCAGAAATGCAGGACCGGCCATGGAGAAATGGGAGCCTTGCTACGCTGATGGGTGGGATGTAACTTGCCAACAGCCACTCTGGAGAAGTGTACGGTGTGTTCTGAAACATCTAAAAAACACAGCTTGGAGAGCATAGGGCACTTCCACTCATGGGCGTATAAATTGGGAAAACTAAAAATCAGCAAGACACAGGCACCCCAAAGTTTAGGGCTGCTCTGTTGACAAGAACCCCCACTTCATTACACCTTAAATATCCTAGGAAAGCGAAAAATGGATAAAAAAGTGGTGGTCCTCATGTACAATGGAATATCACTCAGCCATGAAATCAACGTCATAAGGCTAGTAGCAGCACGATGAGTGGATTTAGGTACGACGATTCTAAGTGAAATAAGTCACACAGAAAAAGACACTTATCATAAGATATCACTTAGAGAGGGAATGTAAAAACCGCCTACACTTGAACTGAATTACAAAACAGAACAGAGTCACACGTTCAGAAAACACACTATGGCTGCTGAACGGGAAAGGTGAGGTGGGGTGATGCATAAAACAAGGGTTTCAAATTAGCTCAGATACCGTTCCATAAACCCAATATGTAAGAGACAAGACCTATTCCTTTTTCAGTGAACTGGACTCAACACCCCCTATTCACCGCACAAGAATATATCTGACTAGTAAGAATCTTCAAACCTATGTATTGATATCTCTCTGTAAGTGAGTCAAGGGGGTGTAAAGCGGCATAAACACAGCCGTGAAAAGCAGCTAAACCCCATTATAAAAATAAATTACTTTTCAAAACCCGTGAAACAAAGGCAGTGAAAGAGAGAGAAATTCTTACAAAATTCGTTCAGGGGCTGTGATGCAACCTGGATTGACCATATCTAGACCCACAGCTGATTGAGACATAAGGGTGGACACTCTTGGGGCTGAGAGGTTCGGTGAGGTTGGGTGAGCCAACGCAGACCCTTTCAAGTAATACTGCATGGTACCCATCCCATGGGTCCCAAATCTCCAGGTTCAAGGGCATCTTCCTACGTCGAAAACAGGCATGAGAAACCCAGAAGATGGTACACCGTGTGATCGGGAAAGGTTTCTAAAACGCACCTCATTTCTCATCTCCTTTGCTCGGGTTCGCCATTCCAGCCAATTTACTAGCCATCTCCCTCCTTGGAGAATCAGCACCTTTAACCTCCTGTTCCGTACAGGTTGCAATTTGTCCTGAGGATCAACGGGAAGAGGGGGAACCAATGAGAGACTAGCTCTAGGTGTTGGGACAGGCACAGGTCACTCTATTTTCCCATCAGGAAGAAGAATTAAGCACAAGCTCAGCCTGCCCCCCAGAACCAGAAGAGGGCCTGAAGCAATCCTGCGCTTTTGCGGCCAGCTCCCAAAAAAGCGAGTTGAAAAATGGAGCTCAGGGGCACTGCAATTCACAAACCTGCAGAGTTTTAAATGATACCTCTCGTCCACAAATATATTAAGGGAAGGCAACGAAGAGGCTTTGAAAGCAAGGCAGAATTGCAGGAAACAGATTTCAGGAGGTAGATTCGAATCTCCTTGAAAGCACATGAAAAGCGGCAAAACGTGGACAATGATGCCCTTGGCCAAAAAGGGCGTATGCGTTTTTTCCTGAATATATTCAGGAAAAAACGCATACGCCCTTTTTGGCCAACCAAGCAACCTGGAAAGGCCAATCAGCGCTCCAAAGAAGTCTCGCTTCCCAGCGGGCAAAAGGGCCATGCGGAAAAAAGTGTCCAAACCAGAAATGCAGGACCGGCCATGGAGAAATGGGAGCCTTGCTACGCTGATGGGTGGGATGTAAATTGCCAACAGCCACTCTGGAGAAGTGTACGGTGTGTTCTGAAACATCTAAAAAACACAGCTTGGAGAGCATAGGGCACTTCCACTCATGGGCGTATAAATTGGGAAAACTAAAAATCAGCAAGACACAGGCACCCCAAAGTTTAGGGCTGCTCTGTTGACAAGAACCCCCACTTCATTACACCTTAAATATCCTAGGAAAGAGAAAAATGGATAAAGAAGTGGTGGTCCTCATGTACAATGGAATATCACTCAGCCATGAAATCCACGTCATAAGGCTAGTAGCAGCACGATGAGTGGATTTAGGTACGACGATTCTAAGTGAAATAAGTCACACAGAAAACGACACTTATCATAAGATATCACTTAGAGAGGGAATGTAAAAACCGCTACACTTGAACTGAATTACAAAACAGAACAGAGTCACACGTTCAGAAAACACACTATGGCTGCTGAACGGGAAAGGTGAGGTGGGGTGATGCATAAAACAAGGGTTTCAAATTAGCTCAGATACCGTTCCATAAACCCAATATGTAAGAGACAAGACCTATTCCTTTTTCAGTGAACTGGACTCAACACCCCCTATTCACCGCACAAGAATATATCTGACTAGTAAGAATCTTCAAACCTATGTATTGATATCTCTCTGTAAGTGAGTCAAGGGGGTGTAAAGCGGCATAAACACAGCCGTGAAAAGCAGCTAAACCCCATTATAAAAATAAATTACTTTTCAAAACCCGTGAAACAAAGGCAGTGAAAGAGAGAGAAATTCTTACAAAATTCGTTCAGGGGCTGTGATGCAACCTGGATTGACCATATCTAGACCCACAGCTGATTGAGACATAAGGGTGGACACTCTTGGGGCTGAGAGGTTCGGTGAGGTTGGGTGAGCCAACGCAGACCCTTTCAAGTAATACTGCATGGTACCCATCCCATGGGTCCCAAATCTCCAGGTTCAAGGGCATCTTCCTACGTCGAAAACAGGCATGAGAAACCCAGAAGATGGTACACCGTGTGATCGGGAAAGGTTTCTAAAACGCACCTCATTTCTCATCTCCTTTGCTCGGGTTCGCCATTCCAGCCGATTTACTAGCCATCTCCCTCCTTGGAGAATCAGCACCTTTAACCTCCTGTTCCGTACAGGTTGCAATTTGTCCTGAGGATGAACGGGAAGAGGGGGAACCAATGAGAGACTAGCTCTAGGTGTTGGGACAGGCACAGGTCACTCTATTTTCCCATCAGGAAGAAGAATTAAGCACAAGCTCAGCCTGCCCCCCAGAACCAGAAGAGGGCCTGAAGCAATCCTGCGCTTTTGCGGCCAGCTCCCAAAAAAGCGAGTTGAAAAATGGAGCTCAGGGGCACTGCAATTCACAAACCTGCAGAGTTTTAAATGATACCTCTCGTCCACAAATATATTAAGGGAAGGCAACGAAGAGGCTTTGAAAGCAAGGCAGAATTGCAGGAAACAGATTTCAGGAGGTAGATTCGAATCGCCTTGAAAGCACATGAAAAGCGGCAAAACGTGGACAATGATGCCCTTGGCCAAAAAGGGCGTATGCGGTTTTTCCTGAATATATTCAGGAAAAAACGCATACGCCCTTTTTGGCCAACCAAGCAACCTGGAAAGGCCAATCAGCGCTCCAAAGAAGTCTCGCTTCCCAGCGGGCAAAAGGGCCATGCGGAAAAAAGTGTCCAAACCAGAAATGCAGGACCGGCCATGGAGAAATGGGAGCCTTGCTACGCTGATGGGTGGGATGTAACTTGCCAACAGCCACTCTGGAGAAGTGTACGGTGTGTTCTGAAACATCTAAAAAACACAGCTTGGAGAGCATAGGGCACTTCCACTCATGGGCGTATAAATTGGGAAAACTAAAAATCAGCAAGACACAGGCACCCCAAAGTTTAGGGCTGCTCTGTTGACAAGAACCCCCACTTCATTACACCTTAAATATCCTAGGAAAGCGAAAAATGGATAAAGAAGTGGTGGTCCTCATGTACAATGGAATATCACTCAGCCATGAAATCAACGTCATAAGGCTAGTAGCAGCACGATGAGTGGATTTAGGTACGACGATTCTAAGTGAAATAAGTCACACAGAAAAAGACACTTATCATAAGATATCACTTAGAGAGGGAATGTAAAAACCGCCTACACTTGAACTGAATTACAAAACAGAACAGAGTCACACGTTCAGAAAACACACTATGGCTGCTGAACGGGAAAGGTGAGGTGGGGTGATGCATAAAACAAGGGTTTCAAATTAGCTCAGATACCGTTCCATAAACCCAATATGTAAGAGACAAGACCTATTCCTTTTTCAGTGAACTGGACTCAACACCCCCTATTCACCGCACAAGAATATATCTGACTAGTAAGAATCTTCAAACCTATGTATTGATATCTCTCTGTAAGTGAGTCAAGGGGGTGTAAAGCGGCATAAACACAGCCGTGAAAAGCAGCTAAACCCCATTATAAAAATAAATTACTTTTCAAAACCCGTGAAACAAAGGCAGTGAAAGAGAGAGAAATTCTTACAAAATTCGTTCAGGGGCTGTGATGCAACCTGGATTGACCATATCTAGACCCACAGCTGATTGAGACATAAGGGTGGACACTCTTGGGGCTGAGAGGTTCGGTGAGGTTGGGTGAGCCAACGCAGACCCTTTCAAGTAATACTGCATGGTACCCATCCCATGGGTCCCAAATCTCCAGGTTCAAGGGCATCTTCCTACGTCGAAAACAGGCATGAGAAACCCAGAAGATGGTACACCGTGTGATCGGGAAAGGTTTCTAAAACGCACCTCATTTCTCATCTCCTTTGCTCGGGTTCGCCATTCCAGCCGATTTACTAGCCATCTCCCTCCTTGGAGAATCAGCACCTTTAACCTCCTGTTCCGTACAGGTTGCAATTTGTCCTGAGGATCAACGGGAAGAGGGGGAACCAATGAGAGACTAGCTCTAGGTGTTGGGACAGGCACAGGTCACTCTATTTTCCCATCAGGAAGAAGAATTAAGCACAAGCTCAGCCTGCCCCCCAGAACCAGAAGAGGGCCGGAAGCAATCCTGCGCTTTTGCGGCCAGCTCCCAAAAAAGCGAGTTGAAAAATGGAGCTCAGGGGCACTGCAATTCACAAACCTGCAGAGTTTTAAATGATACCTCTCGTCCACAAATATATTAAGGGAAGGCAACGAAGAGGCTTTGAAAGCAAGGCAGAATTGCAGGAAACAGATTTCAGGAGGTAGATTCGAATCGCCTTGAAAGCACATGAAAAGCGGCAAAACGTGGACAATGATGCCCTTGGCCAAAAAGGGCGTATGCGGTTTTTCCTGAATATATTCAGGAAAAAACGCATACGCCCTTTTTGGCCAACCAAGCAACCTGGAAAGGCCAATCAGCGCTCCAAAGAAGTCTCGCTTCCCAGCGGGCAAAAGGGCCATGCGGAAAAAAGTGTCCAAACCAGAAATGCAGGACCGGCCATGGAGAAATGGGAGCCTTGCTACGCTGATGGGTGGGATGTAACTTGCCAACAGCCACTCTGGAGAAGTGTACGGTGAGTTCTGAAACATCTAAAAAACACAGCTTGGAGAGCATAGGGCACTTCCACTCATGGGCGTATAAATTGGGAAAACTAAAAATCAGCAAGACACAGGCACCCCAAAGTTTAGGGCTGCTCTGTTGACAAGAACCCCCACTTCATTACACCTTAAATATCCTAGGAAAGCGAAAAATGGATAAAGAAGTGGTGGTCCTCATGTACAATGGAATATCACTCAGCCATGAAATCCACGTCATAAGGCTAGTAGCAGCACGATGAGTGGATTTAGGTATGACGATTCTAACTGAAATAAGTCACACAGAAAAAGACACTTATCATAAGATATCACTTAGAGAGGGAATGTAAAAACCGCTACACTTGAACTGAATTACAAAACAGAACAAAGTCACACGTTCAGAAAACACACTATGGCTGCTGAACGGGAAAGGTGAGGTGGGGTGATGCATAAAACAAGGGTTTCAAATTTGCTCCGATACCGTTCCATAAACCCAATATGTAAGAGACAAGACCTATTCCTTTTTCAGTGAACTGGACTCAACACCCCCTATTCACCGCACAAGAATATATCTGACTAGTAAGAATCTTCAAACCTATGTATTGATATCTCTCTGTAAGTGAGTCAAGGGGGTGTAAAGCGGCATAAACACAGCCGTGAAAAGCAGCTAAACCCCATTATAAAAATAAATTACTTTTCAAAACCCGTGAAACAAAGGCAGTGAAAGAGAGAGAAATTCTTACAAAATTCGTTCAGGGGCTGTGATGCAACCTGGATTGACCATATCTAGACCCACAGCTGATTGAGACATAAGGGTGGACACTCTTGGGGCTGAGAGGTTCGGTGAGGTTGGGTGAGCCAACGCAGACCCTTTCAAGTAATACTGCATGGTACCCATCCCATGGGTCCCAAATCTCCAGGTTCAAGGGCATCTTCCTACGTCGAAAACAGGCATGAGAAACCCAGAAGATGGTACACCGTGTGATCGGGAAAGGTTTCTAAAACGCACCTCATTTCTCATCTCCTTTGCTCGGGTTCGCCATTCCAGCCGATTTACTAGCCATCTCCCTCCTTGGAGAATCAGCACCTTTAACCTCCTGTTCCGTACAGGTTGCAATTTGTCCTGAGGATGAACGGGAAGAGGGGGAACCAATGAGAGACTAGCTCTAGGTGTTGGGACAGGCACAGGTCACTCTATTTTCCCATCAGGAAGAAGAATTAAGCACAAGCTCAGCCTGCCCCCCAGAACCAGAAGAGGGCCTGAAGCAATCCTGCGCTTTTGCGGCCAGCTCCCAAAAAAGCGAGTTGAAAAATGGAGCTCAGGGGCACTGCAATTCACAAACCTGCAGAGTTTTAAATGATACCTCTCGTCCACAAATATATTAAGGGAAGGCAACGAAGAGGCTTTGAAAGCAAGGCAGAATTGCAGGAAACAGATTTCAGGAGGTAGATTCGAATCGCCTTGAAAGCACATGAAAAGCGGCAAAACGTGGACAATGATGCCCTTGGCCAAAAAGGGCGTATGCGGTTTTTCCTGAATATATTCAGGAAAAAACGCATACGCCCTTTTTGGCCAACCAAGCAACCTGGAAAGGCCAATCAGCGCTCCAAAGAAGTCTCGCTTCCCAGCGGGCAAAAGGGCCATGCGGAAAAAAGTGTCCAAACCAGAAATGCAGGACCGGCCATGGAGAAATGGGAGCCTTGCTACGCTGATGGGTGGGATGTAACTTGCCAACAGCCACTCTGGAGAAGTGTACGGTGTGTTCTGAAACATCTAAAAAACACAGCTTGGAGAGCATAGGGCACTTCCACTCATGGGCGTATAAATTGGGAAAACTAAAAATCAGCAAGACACAGGCACCCCAAAGTTTAGGGCTGCTCTGTTGACAAGAACCCCCACTTCATTACACCTTAAATATCCTAGGAAAGCGAAAAATGGATAAAGAAGTGGTGGTCCTCATGTACAATGGAATATCACTCAGCCATGAAATCCACGTCATAAGGCTAGTAGCAGCACGATGAGTGGATTTAGGTACGACGATTCTAAGTGAAATAAGTCACACAGAAAAAGACACTTATCATAAGATATCACTTAGAGAGGGAATGTAAAAACCGCTACACTTGAACTGAATTACAAAACAGAACAGAGTCACACGTTCAGAAAACACACTATGGCTGCTGAACGGGAAAGGTGAGGTGGGGTGATGCATAAAACAAGGGTTTCAAATTAGCTCCGATACCGTTCCATAAACCCAATATGTAAGAGACAAGACCTATTCCTTTTTCAGTGAACTGGACTCAACACCCCCTATTCACCACACAAGAATATATCTGACTAGTAAGAATCTTCAAACCTATGTATTGATATCTCTCTGTAAGTGAGTCAAGGGGGTGTAAAGCGGCATAAACACAGCCGTGAAAAGCAGCTAAACCCCATTATAAAAATAAATTACTTTTCAAAACCCGTGAAACAAAGGCAGTGAAAGAGAGAGAAATTCTTACAAAATTCGTTCAGGGGCTGTGATGCAACCTGGATTGACCATATCTAGACCCACAGCTGATTGAGACATAAGGGTGGACACTCTTGGGGCTGAGAGGTTCGGTGAGGTTGGGTGAGCCAACGCAGACCCTTTCAAGTAATACTGCATGGTACCCATCCCATGGGTCCCAAATCTCCAGGTTCAAGGGCATCTTCCTACGTCGAAAACAGGCATGAGAAACCCAGAAGATGGTACACCGTGTGATCGGGAAAGGTTTCTAAAACGCACCTCATTTCTCATCTCCTTTGCTCGGGTTCGCCATTCCAGCCGATTTACTAGCCATCTCCCTCCTTGGAGAATCAGCACCTTTAACCTCCTGTTCCGTACAGGTTGCAATTTGTCCTGAGGATGAACGGGAAGAGGGGGAACCAATGAGAGACTAGCTCTAGGTGTTGGGACAGGCACAGGTCACTCTATTTTCCCATCAGGAAGAAGAATTAAGCACAAGCTCAGCCTGCCCCCCAGAACCAGAAGAGGGCCTGAAGCAATCCTGCGCTTTTGCGGCCAGCTCCCAAAAAAGCGAGTTGAAAAATGGAGCTCAGGGGCACTGCAATTCACAAACCTGCAGAGTTTTAAATGATACCTCTCGTCCACAAATATATTAAGGGAAGGCAACGAAGAGGCTTTGAAAGCAAGGCAGAATTGCAGGAAACAGATTTCAGGAGGTAGATTCGAATCGCCTTGAAAGCACATGAAAAGCGGCAAAACGTGGACAATGATGCCCTTGGCCAAAAAGGGCGTATGCGGTTTTTCCTGAATATATTCAGGAAAAAACGCATACGCCCTTTTTGGCCAACCAAGCAACCTGGAAAGGCCAATCAGCGTTCCAAAGAAGTCTCGCTTCCCAGCGGGCAAAAGGGCCATGCGGAAAAAAGTGTCCAAACCAGAAATGCAGGACCGGCCATGGAGAAATGGGAGCCTTGCTACGCTGATGGGTGGGATGTAACTTGCCAACAGCCACTCTGGAGAAGTGTACGGTGTGTTCTGAAACATCTAAAAAACACAGCTTGGAGAGCATAGGGCACTTCCACTCATGGGCGTATAAATTGGGAAAACTAAAAATCAGCAAGACACAGGCACCCCAAAGTTTAGGGCTGCTCTGTTGACAAGAACCCCCACTTCATTACACCTTAAATATCCTAGGAAAGCGAAAAATGGATAAAGAAGTGGTGGTCCTCATGTACAATGGAATATCACTCAGCCATGAAATCCACGTCATAAGGCTAGTAGCAGCACGATGAGTGGATTTAGGTATGACGATTCTAACTGAAATAAGTCACACAGAAAAAGACACTTATCATAAGATATCACTTAGAGAGGGAATGTAAAAACCGCTACACTTGAACTGAATTACAAAACAGAACAGAGTCACACGTTCAGAAAACACACTATGGCTGCTGAACGGGAAAGGTGAGGTGGGGTGATGCATAAAACAAGGGTTTCAAATTAGCTCCGATACCGTTCCATAAACCCAATATGTAAGAGACAAGACCTATTCCTTTTTCAGTGAACTGGACTCAACACCCCCTATTCACCGCACAAGAATATATCTGACTAGTAAGAATCTTCAAACCTATGTATTGATATCTCTCTGTAAGTGAGTCAAGGGGGTGTAAAGCGGCATAAACACAGCCGTGAAAAGCAGCTAAACCCCATTATAAAAATAAATTACTTTTCAAAACCCGTGAAACAAAGGCAGTGAAAGAGAGAGAAATTCTTACAAAATTCGTTCAGGGGCTGTGATGCAACCTGGATTGACCATATCTAGACCCACAGCTGATTGAGACATAAGGGTGGACACTCTTGGGGCTGAGAGGTTCGGTGAGGTTGGGTGAGCCAACGCAGACCCTTTCAAGTAATACTGCATGGTACCCATCCCATGGGTCCCAAATCTCCAGGTTCAAGGGCATCTTCCTACGTCGAAAACAGGCATGAGAAACCCAGAAGATGGTACACGGTGTGATCGGGAAAGGTTTCTAAAACGCACCTCATTTCTCATCTCCTTTGCTCGGGTTCGCCATTCCAGCCGATTTACTAGCCATCTCCCTCCTTGGAGAATCAGCACCTTTAACCTCCTGTTCCGTACAGGTTGCAATTTGTCCTGAGGATGAACGGGAAGAGGGGGAACCAATGAGAGACTAGCTCTAGGTGTTGGGACAGGCACAGGTCACTCTATTTTCCCATCAGGAAGAAGAATTAAGCACAAGCTCAGCCTGCCCCCCAGAACCAGAAGAGGGCCTGAAGCAATCCTGCGCTTTTGCGGCCAGCTCCCAAAAAAGCGAGTTGAAAAATGGAGCTCAGGGGCACTGCAATTCACAAACCTGCAGAGTTTTAAATGATACCTCTCGTCCACAAATATATTAAGGGAAGGCAACGAAGAGGCTTTGAAAGCAAGGCAGAATTGCAGGAAACAGATTTCAGGAGGTAGATTCGAATCGCCTTGAAAGCACATGAAAAGCGGCAAAACGTGGACAATGATGCCCTTGGCCAAAAAGGGCGTATGCGGTTTTTCCTGAATATATTCAGGAAAAAACGCATACGCCCTTTTTGGCCAACCAAGCAACCTGGAAAGGCCAATCAGCGCTCCAAAGAAGTCTCGCTTCCCAGCGGGCAAAAGGGCCATGCGGAAAAAAGTGTCCAAACCAGAAATGCAGGACCGGCCATGGAGAAATGGGAGCCTTGCTACGCTGATGGGTGGGATGTAACTTGCCAACAGCCACTCTGGAGAAGTGTACGGTGTGTCCTGAAACATCTAAAAAGCACAGCTTGGAGAGCATAGGGCACTTCCACTCATGGGCGTATAAATTGGGAAAACTAAAAATCAGCAAGACACAGGCACCCCAAAGTTTAGGGCTGCTCTGTTGACAAGAACCCCCACTTCATTACACCTTAAATATCCTAGGAAAGCGAAAAATGGATAAAGAAGTGGTGGTCCTCATGTACAATGGAATATCACTCAGCCATGAAATCCACGTCATAAGGCTAGTAGCAGCACGATGAGTGGATTTAGGTACGACGATTCTAAGTGAAATAAGTCACACAGAAAAAGACACTTATCATAAGATATCACTTAGAGAGGGAATGTAAAAACCGCTACACTTGAACTGAATTACAAAACAGAACAGAGTCACACGTTCAGAAAACACACTATGGCTGCTGAACGGGAAAGGTGAGGTGGGGTGATGCATAAAACAAGGGTTTCAAATTAGCTCAGATACCGTTCCATAAACCCAATATGTAAGAGACAAGACCTATTCCTTTTTCAGTGAACTGGACTCAACACCCCCTATTCACCGCACAAGAATATATCTGACTAGTAAGAATCTTCAAACCTATGTATTGATATCTCTCTGTAAGTGAGTCAAGGGGGTGTAAAGCGGCATAAACACAGCCGTGAAAAGCAGCTAAACCCCATTATAAAAATAAATTACTTTTCAAAACCCGTGAAACAAAGGCAGTGAAAGAGAGAGAAATTCTTACAAAATTCGTTCAGGGGCTGTGATGCAACCTGGATTGACCATATCTAGACCCACAGCTGATTGAGACATAAGGGTGGACACTCTTGGGGCTGAGAGGTTCGGTGAGGTTGGGTGAGCCAACGCAGACCCTTTCAAGTAATACTGCATGGTACCCATCCCATGGGTCCCAAATCTCCAGGTTCAAGGGCATCTTCCTACGTCGAAAACAGGCATGAGAAACCCAGAAGATGGTACACCGTGTGATCGGGAAAGGTTTCTAAAACGCACCTCATTTCTCATCTCCTTTGCTCGGGTTCGCCATTCCAGCCGATTTACTAGCCATCTCCCTCCTTGGAGAATCAGCACCTTTAACCTCCTGTTCCGTACAGGTTGCAATTTGTCCTGAGGATGAACGGGAAGAGGGGGAACCAATGAGAGACTAGCTCTAGGTGTTGGGACAGGCACAGGTCACTCTATTTTCCCATCAGGAAGAAGAATTAAGCACAAGCTCAGCCTGCCCCCCAGAACCAGAAGAGGGCCGGAAGCAATCCTGCGCTTTTGCGGCCAGCTCCCAAAAAAACGAGTTGAAAAATGGAGCTCAGGGGCACTGCAATTCACAAACCTGCAGAGTTTTAAATGATACCTCTCGTCCACAAATATATTAAGGGAAGGCAACGAAGAGGCTTTGAAAGCAAGGCAGAATTGCAGGAAACAGATTTCAGGAGGTAGATTCGAATCGCCTTGAAAGCACATGAAAAGCGGCAAAACGTGGACAATGATGCCCTTGGCCAAAAAGGGCGTATGCGTTTTTTCCTGAATATATTCAGGAAAAAACGCATACGCCCTTTTTGGCCAACCAAGCAACCTGGAAAGGCCAATCAGCGCTCCAAAGAAGTCTCGCTTCCCAGCGGGCAAAAGGGCCATGCGGAAAAAAGTGTCCAAACCAGAAATGCAGGACCGGCCATGGAGAAATGGGAGCCTTGCTACGCTGATGGGTGGGATGTAACTTGCCAACAGCCACTCTGGAGAAGTGTACGGTGTGTTCTGAAACATCTAAAAAACACAGCTTGGAGAGCATAGGGCACTTCCACTCATGGGCGTATAAATTGGGAAAACTAAAAATCAGCAAGACACAGGCACCCCAAAGTTTAGGGCTGCTCTGTTGACAAGAACCCCCACTTCATTACACCTTAAATATCCTAGGAAAGCGAAAAATGGATAAAGAAGTGGTGGTCCTCATGTACAATGGAATATCACTCAGCCATGAAATCCACGTCATAAGGCTAGTAGCAGCACGATGAGTGGATTTAGGTACGACGATTCTAAGTGAAATAAGTCACACAGAAAAAGACACTTATCATAAGATATCACTTAGAGAGGGAATGTAAAAACCGCCTACACTTGAACTGAATTACAAAACAGAACAGAGTCACACGTTCAGAAAACACACTATGGCTGCTGAACGGGAAAGGTGAGGTGGGGTGATGCATAAAACAAGGGTTTCAAATTAGCTCAGATACCGTTCCATAAACCCAATATGTAAGAGACAAGACCTATTCCTTTTTCAGTGAACTGGACTCAACACCCCCTATTCACCGCACAAGAATATATCTGACTAGTAAGAATCTTCAAACCTATGTATTGATATCTCTCTGTAAGTGAGTCAAGGGGGTGTAAAGCGGCATAAACACAGCCGTGAAAAGCAGCTAAACCCCATTATAAAAATAAATTACTTTTCAAAACCCGTGAAACAAAGGCAGTGAAAGAGAGAGAAATTCTTACAAAATTCGTTCAGGGGCTGTGATGCAACCTGGATTGACCATATCTAGACCCACAGCTGATTGAGACATAAGGGTGGACACTCTTGGGGCTGAGAGGTTCGGTGAGGTTGGGTGAGCCAACGCAGACCCTTTCAAGTAATACTGCATGGTACCCATCCCATGGGTCCCAAATCTCCAGGTTCAAGGGCATCTTCCTACGTCGAAAACAGGCATGAGAAACCCAGAAGATGGTACACCGTGTGATCGGGAAAGGTTTCTAAAACGCACCTCATTTCTCATCTCCTTTGCTCGGGTTCGCCATTCCAGCCGATTTACTAGCCATCTCCCTCCTTGGAGAATCAGCACCTTTAACCTCCTGTTCCGTACAGGTTGCAATTTGTCCTGAGGATGAACGGGAAGAGGGGGAACCAATGAGAGACTAGCTCTAGGTGTTGGGACAGGCACAGGTCACTCTATTTTCCCATCAGGAAGAAGAATTAAGCACAAGCTCAGCCTGCCCCCCAGAACCAGAAGAGGGCCGGAAGCAATCCTGCGCTTTTGCGGCCAGCTCCCAAAAAAGCGAGTTGAAAAATGGAGCTCAGGGGCACTGCAATTCACAAACCTGCAGAGTTTTAAATGATACCTCTCGTCCACAAATATATTAAGGGAAGGCAACGAAGAGGCTTTGAAAGCAAGGCAGAATTGCAGGAAACAGATTTCAGGAGGTAGATTCGAATCGCCTTGAAAGCACATGAAAAGCGGCAAAACGTGGACAATGATGCCCTTGGCCAAAAAGGGCGTATGCGTTTTTTCCTGAATATATTCAGGAAAAAACGCATACGTCCTTTTTGGCCAACCAAGTAACCTGGAAAGGCCAATCAGCGCTCCAAAGAAGTCTCGCTTCCCAGCGGGCAAAAGGGCCATGCGGAAAAAAGTGTCCAAACCAGAAATGCAGGACCGGCCATGGAGAAATGGGAGCCTTGCTACGCTGATGGGTGGGATGTAACTTGCCAACAGCCACTCTGGAGAAGTGTACGGTGTGTTCTGAAACATCTAAAAAACACAGCTTGGAGAGCATAGGGCACTTCCACTCATGGGCGTATAAATTGGGAAAACTAGAAATCAGCAAGACACAGGCACCCCAAAGTTTAGGGCTGCTCTGTTGACAAGAACCCCCACTTCATTACACCTTAAATATCCTAGGAAAGCGAAAAATGGATAAAGAAGTGGTGGTCCTCATGTACAATGGAATATCACTCAGCCATGAAATCCACGTCATAAGGCTAGTAGCAGCACGATGAGTGGATTTAGGTACGACGATTCTAAGTGAAATAAGTCACACAGAAAAAGACACTTATCATAAGATATCACTTAGAGAGGGAATGTAAAAACCGCTACACTTGAACTGAATTACAAAACAGAACAGAGTCACACGTTCAGAAAACACACTATGGCTGCTGAACGGGAAAGGTGAGGTGGGGTGATGCATAAAACAAGGGTTTCAAATTAGCTCCGATACCGTTCCATAAACCCAATATGTAAGAGACAAGACCTATTCCTTTTTCAGTGAACTGGACTCAACACCCCCTATTCACCGCACAAGAATATATCTGACTAGTAAAAATCTTCAAACCTATGTATTGATATCTCTCTGTAAGTGAGTCAAGGGGGTGTAAAGCGGCATAAACACAGCCGTGAAAAGCAGCTAAACCCCATTATAAAAATAAATTATTTTTCAAAACCCGTGAAACAAAGGCAGTGAATGAGAGAGAAATTCTTACAAAATTCGTTCAGGGGCTGTGATGCAACCTGGATTGACCATATCTAGACCCACAGCTGATTGAGACATAAGGGTGGACACTCTTGGGGCTGAGAGGTTCGGTGAGGTTGGGTGAGCCAACGCAGACCCTTTCAAGTAATACTGCATGGTACCCATCCCATGGGTCCCAAATCTCCAGGTTCAAGGGCATCTTCCTACGTCGAAAACAGGCATGAGAAACCCAGAAGATGGTACACCGTGTGATCGGGAAAGGTTTCTAAAACGCACCTCATTTCTCATCTCCTTTGCTCGGGTTCGCCATTCCAGCCGATTTACTAGCCATCTCCCTCCTTGGAGAATCAGCACCTTTAACCTCCTGTTCCGTACAGGTTGCAATTTGTCCTGAGGATGAACGGGAAGAGGGGGAACCAATGAGAGACTAGCTCTAGGTGTTGGGACAGGCACAGGTCACTCTATTTTCCCATCAGGAAGAAGAATTAAGCACAAGCTCAGCCTGCCCCCCAGAACCAGAAGAGGGCCTGAAGCAATCCTGCGCTTTTGCGGCCAGCTCCCAAAAAAGCGAGTTGAAAAATGGAGCTCAGGGGCACTGCAATTCACAAACCTGCAGAGTTTTAAATGATACCTCTCGTCCACAAATATATTAAGGGAAGGCAACGAAGAGGCTTTGAAAGCAAGGCAGAATTGCAGGAAACAGATTTCAGGAGGTAGATTCGAATCGCCTTGAAAGCACATGAAAAGCGGCAAAACGTGGACAATGATGCCCTTGGCCAAAAAGGGCGTATGCGTTTTTTTCCTGAATATATTCAGGAAAAAACGCATACGCCCTTTTTGGCCAACCAAGCAACCTGGAAAGGCCAATCAGCGCTCCAAAGAAGTCTCGCTTCCCAGCGGGCAAAAGGGCCATGCGGAAAAAAGTGTCCAAACCAGAAATGCAGGACCGGCCATGGAGAAATGGGAGCCTTGCTACGCTGATGGGTGGGATGTAAATTGCCAACAGCCACTCTGGAGAAGTGTACGGTGTGTTCTGAAACATCTAAAAAACACAGCTTGGAGAGCATAGGGCACTTCCACTCATGGGCGTATAAATTGGGAAAACTAAAAATCAGCAAGACACAGGCACCCCAAAGTTTAGGGCTGCTCTGTTGACAAGAACCCCCACTTCATTACACCTTAAATATCCTAGGAAAGCGAAAAATGGATAAAGAAGTGGTGGTCCTCATGTACAATGGAATATCACTCAGCCATGAAATCCACGTCATAAGGCTAGTAGCAGCACGATGAGTGGATTTAGGTACGACGATTCTAAGTGAAATAAGTCACACAGAAAACGACACTTATCATAAGATATCACTTAGAGAGGGAATGTAAAAACCGCTACACTTGAACTGAATTACAAAACAGAACAGAGTCACACGTTCAGAAAACACACTATGGCTGCTGAACGGGAAAGGTGAGGTGGGGTGATGCATAAAACAAGGGTTTCAAATTAGCTCAGATACCGTTCCATAAACCCAATATGTAAGAGACAAGACCTATTCCTTTTTCAGTGAACTGGACTCAACACCCCCTATTCACCGCACAAGAATATATCTGACTAGTAAGAATCTTCAAACCTATGTATTGATATCTCTCTGTAAGTGAGTCAAGGGGGTGTAAAGCGGCATAAACACAGCCGTGAAAAGCAGCTAAACCCCATTATAAAAATAAATTACTTTTCAAAACCCGTGAAACAAAGGCAGTGAAAGAGAGAGAAATTCTTACAAAATTCGTTCAGGGGCTGTGATGCAACCTGGATTGACCATATCTAGACCCACAGCTGATTGAGACATAAGGGTGGACACTCTTGGGGCTGAGAGGTTCGGTGAGGTTGGGTGAGCCAACGCAGACCCTTTCAAGTAATACTGCATGGTACCCATCCCATGGGTCCCAAATCTCCAGGTTCAAGGGCATCTTCCTACGTCGAAAACAGGCATGAGAAACCCAGAAGATGGTACACCGTGTGATCGGGAAAGGTTTCTAAAACGCACCTCATTTCTCATCTCCTTTGCTCGGGTTCGCCATTCCAGCCGATTTACTAGCCATCTCCCTCCTTGGAGAATCAGCACCTTTAACCTCCTGTTCCGTACAGGTTGCAATTTGTCCTGAGGATGAACGGGAAGAGGGGGAACCAATGAGAGACTAGCTCTAGGTGTTGGGACAGGCACAGGTCACTCTATTTTCCCATCAGGAAGAAGAATTAAGCACAAGCTCAGCCTGCCCCCCAGAACCAGAAGAGGGCCGGAAGCAATCCTGCGCTTTTGCGGCCAGCTCCCAAAAAAGCGAGTTGAAAAATGGAGCTCAGGGGCACTGCAATTCACAAACCTGCAGAGTTTTAAATGATACCTCTCGTCCACAAATATATTAAGGGAAGGCAACGAAGAGGCTTTGAAAGCAAGGCAGAATTGCAGGAAACAGATTTCAGGAGGTAGATTCGAATCGCCTTGAAAGCACATGAAAAGCGGCAAAACGTGGACAATGATGCCCTTGGCCAAAAAGGGCGTATGCGTTTTTTCCTGAATATATTCAGGAAAAAACGCATACGCCCTTTTTGGCCAACCAAGCAACCTGGAAAGGCCAATCAGCGCTCCAAAGAAGTCTCGCTTCCCAGCGGGCAAAAGGGCCATGCGGAAAAAAGTGTCCAAACCAGAAATGCAGGACCGGCCATGGAGAAATGGGAGCCTTGCTACGCTGATGGGTGGGATGTAACTTGCCAACAGCCACTCTGGAGAAGTGTACGGTGTGTTCTGAAACATCTAAAAAACACAGCTTGGAGAGCATAGGGCACTTCCACTCATGGGCGTATAAATTGGGAAAACTAAAAATCAGCAAGACACAGGCACCCCAAAGTTTAGGGCTGCTCTGTTGACAAGAACCCCCACTTCATTACACCTTAAATATCCTAGGAAAGCGAAAAATGGATAAAGAAGTGGTGGTCCTCATGTACAATGGAATATCACTCAGCCATGAAATCCACGTCATAAGGCTAGTAGCAGCACGATGAGTGGATTTAGGTACGACGATTCTAAGTGAAATAAGTCACACAGAAAAAGACACTTATCATAAGATATCACTTAGAGAGGGAATGTAAAAACCGCCTACACTTGAACTGAATTACAAAACAGAACAGAGTCACACGTTCAGAAAACACACTATGGCTGCTGAACGGGAAAGGTGAGGTGGGGTGATGCATAAAACAAGGGTTTCAAATTAGCTCAGATACCGTTCCATAAACCCAATATGTAAGAGACAAGACCTATTCCTTTTTCAGTGAACTGGACTCAACACCCCCTATTCACCGCACAAGAATATATCTGACTAGTAAGAATCTTCAAACCTATGTATTGATATCTCTCTGTAAGTGAGTCAAGGGGGTGTAAAGCGGCATAAACACAGCCGTGAAAAGCAGCTAAACCCCATTATAAAAATAAATTACTTTTCAAAACCCGTGAAACAAAGGCAGTGAAAGAGAGAGAAATTCTTACAAAATTCGTTCAGGGGCTGTGATGCAACCTGGATTGACCATATCTAGACCCACAGCTGATTGAGACATAAGGGTGGACACTCTTGGGGCTGAGAGGTTCGGTGAGGTTGGGTGAGCCAACGCAGACCCTTTCAAGTAATACTGCATGGTACCCATCCCATGGGTCCCAAATCTCCAGGTTCAAGGGCATCTTCCTACGTCGAAAACAGGCATGAGAAACCCAGAAGATGGTACACCGTGTGATCGGGAAAGGTTTCTAAAACGCACCTCATTTCTCATCTCCTTTGCTCGGGTTCGCCATTCCAGCCGATTTACTAGCCATCTCCCTCCTTGGAGAATCAGCACCTTTAACCTCCTGTTCCGTACAGGTTGCAATTTGTCCTGAGGATGAACGGGAAGAGGGGGAACCAATGAGAGACTAGCTCTAGGTGTTGGGACAGGCACAGGTCACTCTATTTTCCCATCAGGAAGAAGAATTAAGCACAAGCTCAGCCTGCCCCCCAGAACCAGAAGAGGGCCGGAAGCAATCCTGCGCTTTTGCGGCCAGCTCCCAAAAAAGCGAGTTGAAAAATGGAGCTCAGGGGCACTGCAATTCACAAACCTGCAGAGTTTTAAATGATACCTCTCGTCCACAAATATATTAAGGGAAGGCAACGAAGAGGCTTTGAAAGCAAGGCAGAATTGCAGGAAACAGATTTCAGGAGGTAGATTCGAATCGCCTTGAAAGCACATGAAAAGCGGCAAAACGTGGACAATGATGCCCTTGGCCAAAAAGGGCGTATGCGTTTTTTCCTGAATATATTCAGGAAAAAACGCATACGCCCTTTTTGGCCAACCAAGCAACCTGGAAAGGCCAATCAGCGCTCCAAAGAAGTCTCGCTTCCCAGCGGGCAAAAGGGCCATGCGGAAAAAAGTGTCCAAACCAGAAATGCAGGACCGGCCATGGAGAAATGGGAGCCTTGCTACGCTGATGGGTGGGATGTAACTTGCCAACAGCCACTCTGGAGAAGTGTACGGTGTGTTCTGAAACATCTAAAAAACACAGCTTGGAGAGCATAGGGCACTTCCACTCATGGGCGTATAAATTGGGAAAACTAAAAATCAGCAAGACACAGGCACCCCAAAGTTTAGGGCTGCTCTGTTGACAAGAACCCCCACTTCATTACACCTTAAATATCCTAGGAAAGCGAAAAATGGATAAAGAAGTGGTGGTCCTCATGTACAATGGAATATCACTCAGCCATGAAATCCACGTCATAAGGCTAGTAGCAGCACGATGAGTGGATTTAGGTACGACGATTCTAAGTGAAATAAGTCACACAGAAAAAGACACTTATCATAAGATATCACTTAGAGAGGGAATGTAAAAACCGCCTACACTTGAACTGAATTACAAAACAGAACAGAGTCACACGTTCAGAAAACACACTATGGCTGCTGAACGGGAAAGGTGAGGTGGGGTGATGCATAAAACAAGGGTTTCAAATTAGCTCAGATACCGTTCCATAAACCCAATATGTAAGAGACAAGACCTATTCCTTTTTCAGTGAACTGGACTCAACACCCCCTATTCACCGCACAAGAATATATCTGACTAGTAAGAATCTTCAAACCTATGTATTGATATCTCTCTGTAAGTGAGTCAAGGGGGTGTAAAGCGGCATAAACACAGCCGTGAAAAGCAGCTAAACCCCATTATAAAAATAAATTACTTTTCAAAACCCGTGAAACAAAGGCAGTGAAAGAGAGAGAAATTCTTACAAAATTCGTTCAGGGGCTGTGATGCAACCTGGATTGACCATATCTAGACCCACAGCTGATTGAGACATAAGGGTGGACACTCTTGGGGCTGAGAGGTTCGGTGAGGTTGGGTGAGCCAACACAGACCCTTTCAAGTAATACTGCATGGTACCCATCCCATGGGTCCCAAATCTCCAGGTTCAAGGGCATCTTCCTACGTCGAAAACAGGCATGAGAAACCCAGAAGATGGTACACCGTGTGATCGGGAAAGGTTTCTAAAACGCACCTCATTTCTCATCTCCTTTGATCGGGTTCGCCATTCCAGCCGATTTACTAGCCATCTCCCTCCTTGGAGAATCAGCACCTTTAACCTCCTGTTCCGTACAGGTTGCAATTTGTCCTGAGGATGAACGGGAAGAGGGGGAACCAATGAGAGACTAGCTCTAGGTGTTGGGACAGGCACAGGTCACTCTATTTTCCCATCAGGAAGAAGAATTAAGCACAAGCTCAGCCTGCCCCCCAGAACCAGAAGAGGGCCTGAAGCAATCCTGCGCTTTTGCGGCCAGCTCCCAAAAAAGCGAGTTGAAAAATGGAGCTCAGGGGCACTGCAATTCACAAACCTGCAGAGTTTTAAATGATACCTCTCGTCCACAAATATATTAAGGGAAGGCAACGAAGAGGCTTTGAAAGCAAGGCAGAATTGCAGGAAACAGATTTCAGGAGGTAGATTCGAATCGCCTTGAAAGCACATGAAAAGCGGCAAAACGTGGACAATGATGCCCTTGGCCAAAAAGGGCGTATGCGTTTTTTCCTGAATATATTCAGGAAAAAACGCATACGCCCTTTTTGGCCAACCAAGCAACCTGGAAAGGCCAATCAGCGCTCCAAAGAAGTCTCGCTTCCCAGCGGGCAAAAGGGCCATGCGGAAAAAAGTGTCCAAACCAGAAATGCAGGACCGGCCATGGAGAAATGGGAGCCTTGCTACGCTGATGGGTGGGATGTAACTTGCCAACAGCCACTCTGGAGAAGTGTACGGTGTGTTCTGAAACATCTAAAAAACACAGCTTGGAGAGCATAGGGCACTTCCACTCATGGGCGTATAAATTGGGAAAACTAAAAATCAGCAAGACACAGGCACCCCAAAGTTTAGGGCTGCTCTGTTGACAAGAACCCCCACTTCATTACACCTTAAATATCCTAGGAAAGCGAAAAATGGATAAAGAAGTGGTGGTCCTCATGTACAATGGAATATCACTCAGCCATGAAATCCACGTCATAAGGCTAGTAGCAGCACGATGAGTGGATTTAGGTACGACGATTCTAAGTGAAATAAGTCACACAGAAAAAGACACTTATCATAAGATATCACTTAGAGAGGGAATGTAAAAACCGCCTACACTTGAACTGAATTACAAAACAGAACAGAGTCACACGTTCAGAAAACACACTATGGCTGCTGAACGGGAAAGGTGAGGTGGGGTGATGCATAAAACAAGGGTTTCAAATTAGCTCAGATACCGTTCCATAAACCCAATATGTAAGAGACAAGACCTATTCCTTTTTCAGTGAACTGGACTCAACACCCCCTATTCACCGCACAAGAATATATCTGACTAGTAAGAATCTTCAAACCTATGTATTGATATCTCTCTGTAAGTGAGTCAAGGGGGTGTAAAGCGGCATAAACACAGCCGTGAAAAGCAGCTAAACCCCATTATAAAAATAAATTACTTTTCAAAACCCGTGAAACAAAGGCAGTGAAAGAGAGAGAAATTCTTACAAAATTCGTTCAGGGGCTGTGATGCAACCTGGATTGACCATATCTAGACCCACAGCTGATTGAGACATAAGGGTGGACACTCTTGGGGCTGAGAGGTTCGGTGAGGTTGGGTGAGCCAACGCAGACCCTTTCAAGTAATACTGCATGGTACCCATCCCATGGGTCCCAAATCTCCAGGTTCAAGGGCATCTTCCTACGTCGAAAACAGGCATGAGAAACCCAGAAGATGGTACACCGTGTGATCGGGAAAGGTTTCTAAAACGCACCTCATTTCTCATCTCCTTTGCTCGGGTTCGCCATTCCAGCCGATTTACTAGCCATCTCCCTCCTTGGAGAATCAGCACCTTTAACCTCCTGTTCCGTACAGGTTGCAATTTGTCCTGAGGATGAACGGGAAGAGGGGGAACCAATGAGAGACTAGCTCTAGGTGTTGGGACAGGCACAGGTCACTCTATTTTCCCATCAGGAAGAAGAATTAAGCACAAGCTCAGCCTGCCCCCCAGAACCAGAAGAGGGCCGGAAGCAATCCTGCGCTTTTGCGGCCAGCTCCCAAAAAAGCGAGTTGAAAAATGGAGCTCAGGGGCACTGCAATTCACAAACCTGCAGAGTTTTAAATGATACCTCTCGTCCACAAATATATTAAGGGAAGGCAACGAAGAGGCTTTGAAAGCAAGGCAGAATTGCAGGAAACAGATTTCAGGAGGTAGATTCGAATCGCCTTGAAAGCACATGAAAAGCGGCAAAACGTGGACAATGATGCCCTTGGCCAAAAAGGGCGTATGCGTTTTTTCCTGAATATATTCAGGAAAAAACGCATACGCCCTTTTTGGCCAACCAAGCAACCTGGAAAGGCCAATCAGCGCTCCAAAGAAGTCTCGCTTCCCAGCGGGCAAAAGGGCCATGCGGAAAAAAGTGTCCAAACCAGAAATGCAGGACCGGCCATGGAGAAATGGGAGCCTTGCTACGCTGATGGGTGGGATGTAACTTGCCAACAGCCACTCTGGAGAAGTGTACGGTCTGTTCTGAAACATCTAAAAAACACAGCTTGGAGAGCATAGGGCACTTCCACTCATGGGCGTATAAATTGGGAAAACTAAAAATCAGCAAGACACAGGCACCCCAAAGTTTAGGGCTGCTCTGTTGACAACAACCCCCACTTCATTACACCTTAAATATCCTAGGAAAGCGAAAAATGGATAAAGAAGTGGTGGTCCTCATGTACAATGGAATATCACTCAGCCATGAAATCCACGTCATAAGGCTAGTAGCAGCACGATGAGTGGATTTAGGTACGACGATTCTAAGTGAAATAAGTCACACAGAAAACGACACTTATCATAAGATATCACTTAGAGAGGGAATGTAAAAACCGCTACACTTGAACTGAATTACAAAACAGAACAGAGTCACACGTTCAGAAAACACACTATGGCTGCTGAACGGGAAAGGTGAGGTGGGGTGATGCATAAAACAAGGGTTTCAAATTAGCTCAGATACCGTTCCATAAACCCAATATGTAAGAGACAAGACCTATTCCTTTTTCAGTGAACTGGACTCAACACCCCCTATTCACCGCACAAGAATATATCTGACTAGTAAGAATCTTCAAACCTATGTATTGATATCTCTCTGTAAGTGAGTCAAGGGGGTGTAAAGCGGCATAAACACAGCCGTGAAAAGCAGCTAAACCCCATTATAAAAATAAATTACTTTTCAAAACCCGTGAAACAAAGGCAGTGAAAGAGAGAGAAATTCTTACAAAATTCGTTCAGGGGCTGTGATGCAACCTGGATTGACCATATCTAGACCCACAGCTGATTGAGACATAAGGGTGGACACTCTTGGGGCTGAGAGGTTCGGTGAGGTTGGGTGAGCCAACGCAGACCCTTTCAAGTAATACTGCATGGTACCCATCCCATGGGTCCCAAATCTCCAGGTTCAAGGGCATCTTCCTACGTCGAAAACAGGCATGAGAAACCCAGAAGATGGTACACCGTGTGATCGGGAAAGGTTTCTAAAACGCACCTCATTTCTCATCTCCTTTGCTCGGGTTCGCCATTCCAGCCGATTTACTAGCCATCTCCCTCCTTGGAGAATCAGCACCTTTAACCTCCTGTTCCGTACAGGTTGCAATTTGTCCTGAGGATGAACGGGAAGAGGGGGAACCAATGAGAGACTAGCTCTAGGTGTTGGGACAGGCACAGGTCACTCTATTTTCCCATCAGGAAGAAGAATTAAGCACAAGCTCAGCCTGCCCCCCAGAACCAGAAGAGGGCCGGAAGCAATCCTGCGCTTTTGCGGCCAGCTCCCAAAAAAGCGAGTTGAAAAATGGAGCTCAGGGGCACTGCAATTCACAAACCTGCAGAGTTTTAAATGATACCTCTCGTCCACAAATATATTAAGGGAAGGCAACGAAGAGGCTTTGAAAGCAAGGCAGAATTGCAGGAAACAGATTTCAGGAGGTAGATTCGAATCGCCTTGAAAGCACATGAAAAGCGGCAAAACGTGGACAATGATGCCCTTGGCCAAAAAGGGCGTATGCGTTTTTTCCTGAATATATTCAGGAAAAAACGCATACGCCCTTTTTGGCCAACCAAGCAACCTGGAAAGGCCAATCAGCGCTCCAAAGAAGTCTCGCTTCCCAGCGGGCAAAAGGGCCATGCGGAAAAAAGTGTCCAAACCAGAAATGCAGGACCGGCCATGGAGAAATGGGAGCCTTGCTACGCTGATGGGTGGGATGTAACTTGCCAACAGCCACTCTGGAGAAGTGTACGGTGTGTTCTGAAACATCTAAAAAACACAGCTTGGAGAGCATAGGGCACTTCCACTCATGGGCGTATAAATTGGGAAAACTAAAAATCAGCAAGACACAGGCACCCCAAAGTTTAGGGCTGCTCTGTTGACAAGAACCCCCACTTCATTACACCTTAAATATCCTAGGAAAGCGAAAAATGGATAAAGAAGTGGTGGTCCTCATGTACAATGGAATATCACTCAGCCATGAAATCCACGTCATAAGGCTAGTAGCAGCACGATGAGTGGATTTAGGTACGACGATTCTAAGTGAAATAAGTCACACAGAAAAAGACACTTATCATAAGATATCACTTAGAGAGGGAATGTAAAAACCGCTACACTTGAACTGAATTACAAAACAGAACAGAGTCACACGTTCAGAAAACACACTATGGCTGCTGAACGGGAAAGGTGAGGTGGGGTGATGCATAAAACAAGGGTTTCAAATTAGCTCCGATACCGTTCCATAAACCCAATATGTAAGAGACAAGACCTATTCCTTTTTCAGTGAACTGGACTCAACACCCCCTATTCACCGCACAAGAATATATCTGACTAGTAAAAATCTTCAAACCTATGTATTGATATCTCTCTGTAAGTGAGTCAAGGGGGTGTAAAGCGGCATAAACACAGCCGTGAAAAGCAGCTAAACCCCATTATAAAAATAAATTATTTTTCAAAACCCGTGAAACAAAGGCAGTGAAAGAGAGAGAAATTCTTACAAAATTCGTTCAGGGGCTGTGATGCAACCTGGATTGACCATATCTAGACCCACAGCTGATTGAGACATAAGGGTGGACACTCTTGGGGCTGAGAGGTTCGGTGAGGTTGGGTGAGCCAACGCAGACCCTTTCAAGTAATACTGCATGGTACCCATCCCATGGGTCCCAAATCTCCAGGTTCAAGGGCATCTTCCTACGTCGAAAACAGGCATGAGAAACCCAGAAGATGGTACACGGTGTGATCGGGAAAGGTTTCTAAAACGCACCTCATTTCTCATCTCCTTTGCTCGGGTTCGCCATTCCAGCCGATTTACTAGCCATCTCCCTCCTTGGAGAATCAGCACCTTTAACCTCCTGTTCCGTACAGGTTGCAATTTGTCCTGAGGATGAACGGGAAGAGGGGGAACCAATGAGAGACTAGCTCTAGGTGTTGGGACAGGCACAGGTCACTCTATTTTCCCATCAGGAAGAAGAATTAAGCACAAGCTCAGCCTGCCCCCCAGAACCAGAAGAGGGCCTGAAGCAATCCTGCGCTTTTGCGGCCAGCTCCCAAAAAAGCGAGTTGAAAAATGGAGCTCAGGGGCACTGCAATTCACAAACCTGCAGAGTTTTAAATGATACCTCTCGTCCACAAATATATTAAGGGAAGGCAACGAAGAGGCTTTGAAAGCAAGGCAGAATTGCAGGAAACAGATTTCAGGAGGTAGATTCGAATCGCCTTGAAAGCACATGAAAAGCGGCAAAACGTGGACAATGATGCCCTTGGCCAAAAAGGGCGTATGCGTTTTTTCCTGAATATATTCAGGAAAAAACGCATACGCCCTTTTTGGCCAACCAAGCAACCTGGAAAGGCCAATCAGCGCTCCAAAGAAGTCTCGCTTCCCAGCGGGCAAAAGGGCCATGCGGAAAAAAGTGTCCAAACCAGAAATGCAGGACCGGCCATGGAGAAATGGGAGCCTTGCTACGCTGATGGGTGGGATGTAAATTGCCAACAGCCACTCTGGAGAAGTGTACGGTGTGTTCTGAAACATCTAAAAAACACAGCTTGGAGAGCATAGGGCACTTCCACTCATGGGCGTATAAATTGGGAAAACTAAAAATCAGCAAGACACAGGCACCCCAAAGTTTAGGGCTGCTCTGTTGACAAGAACCCCCACTTCATTACACCTTAAATATCCTAGGAAAGAGAAAAATGGATAAAGAAGTGGTGGTCCTCATGTACAATGGAATATCACTCAGCCATGAAATCCACGTCATAAGGCTAGTAGCAACACGATGAGTGGATTTAGGTACGACGATTCTAAGTGAAATAAGTCACACAGAAAACGACACTTATCATAAGATATCACTTAGAGAGGGAATGTAAAAACCGCTACACTTGAACTGAATTACAAAACAGAACAGAGTCACACGTTCAGAAAACACACTATGGCTGCTGAACGGGAAAGGTGAGGTGGGGTGATGCATAAAACAAGGGTTTCAAATTAGCTCAGATACCGTTCCATAAACCCAATATGTAAGAGACAAGACCTATTCCTTTTTCAGTGAACTGGACTCAACACCCCCTATTCACCGCACAAGAATATATCTGACTAGTAAGAATCTTCAAACCTATGTATTGATATCTCTCTGTAAGTGAGTCAAGGGGGTGTAAAGCGGCATAAACACAGCCGTGAAAAGCAGCTAAACCCCATTATAAAAATAAATTACTTTTCAAAACCCGTGAAACAAAGGCAGTGAAAGAGAGAGAAATTCTTACAAAATTCGTTCAGGGGCTGTGATGCAACCTGGATTGACCATATCTAGACCCACAGCTGATTGAGACATAAGGGTGGACACTCTTGGGGCTGAGAGGTTCGGTGAGGTTGGGTGAGCCAACGCAGACCCTTTCAAGTAATACTGCATGGTACCCATCCCATGGGTCCCAAATCTCCAGGTTCAAGGGCATCTTCCTACGTCGAAAACAGGCATGAGAAACCCAGAAGATGGTACACGGTGTGATCGGGAAAGGTTTCTAAAACGCACCTCATTTCTCATCTCCTTTGCTCGGGTTCGCCATTCCAGCCGATTTACTAGCCATCTCCCTCCTTGGAGAATCAGCACCTTTAACCTCCTGTTCCGTACAGGTTGCAATTTGTCCTGAGGATGAACGGGAAGAGGGGGAACCAATGAGAGACTAGCTCTAGGTGTTGGGACAGGCACAGGTCACTCTATTTTCCCATCAGGAAGAAGAATTAAGCACAAGCTCAGCCTGCCCCCCAGAACCAGAAGAGGGCCTGAAGCAATCCTGCGCTTTTGCGGCCAGCTCCCAAAAAAGCGAGTTGAAAAATGGAGCTCAGGGGCACTGCAATTCACAAACCTGCAGAGTTTTAAATGATACCTCTCGTCCACAAATATATTAAGGGAAGGCAACGAAGAGGCTTTGAAAGCAAGGCAGAATTGCAGGAAACAGATTTCAGGAGGTAGATTCGAATCGCCTTGAAAGCACATGAAAAGCGGCAAAACGTGGACAATGATGCCCTTGGCCAAAAAGGGCGTATGCGTTTTTTCCTGAATATATTCAGGAAAAAACGCATACGCCCTTTTTGGCCAACCAAGCAACCTGGAAAGGCCAATCAGCGCTCCAAAGAAGTCTCGCTTCCCAGCGGGCAAAAGGGCCATGCGGAAAAAAGTGTCCAAACCAGAAATGCAGGACCGGCCATGGAGAAATGGGAGCCTTGCTACGCTGATGGGTGGGATGTAAATTGCCAACAGCCACTCTGGAGAAGTGTACGGTGTGTTCTGAAACATCTAAAAAACACAGCTTGGAGAGCATAGGGCACTTCCACTCATGGGCGTATAAATTGGGAAAACTAAAAATCAGCAAGACACAGGCACCCCAAAGTTTAGGGCTGCTCTGTTGACAAGAACCCCCACTTCATTACACCTTAAATATCCTAGGAAAGAGAAAAATGGATAAAGAAGTGGTGGTCCTCATGTACAATGGAATATCACTCAGCCATGAAATCCACGTCATAAGGCTAGTAGCAGCACGATGAGTGGATTTAGGTACGACGATTCTAAGTGAAATAAGTCACACAGAAAACGACACTTATCATAAGATATCACTTAGAGAGGGAATGTAAAAACCGCTACACTTGAACTGAATTACAAAACAGAACAGAGTCACACGTTCAGAAAACACACTATGGCTGCTGAACGGGAAAGGTGAGGTGGGGTGATGCATAAAACAAGGGTTTCAAATTAGCTCAGATACCGTTCCATAAACCCAATATGTAAGAGACAAGACCTATTCCTTTTTCAGTGAACTGGACTCAACACCCCCTATTCACCGCACAAGAATATATCTGACTAGTAAGAATCTTCAAACCTATGTATTGATATCTCTCTGTAAGTGAGTCAAGGGGGTGTAAAGCGGCATAAACACAGCCGTGAAAAGCAGCTAAACCCCATTATAAAAATAAATTATTTTTCAAAACCCGTGAAACAAAGGCAGTGAAAGAGAGAGAAATTCTTACAAAATTCGTTCAGGGGCTGTGATGCAACCTGGATTGACCATATCTAGACCCACAGCTGATTGAGACATAAGGGTGGACACTCTTGGGGCTGAGAGGTTCGGTGAGGTTGGGTGAGCCAACGCAGACCCTTTCAAGTAATACTGCATGGTACCCATCCCATGGGTCCCAAATCTCCAGGTTCAAGGGCATCTTCCTACGTCGAAAACAGGCATGAGAAACCCAGAAGATGGTACACGGTGTGATCGGGAAAGGTTTCTAAAACGCACCTCATTTCTCATCTCCTTTGCTCGGGTTCGCCATTCCAGCCGATTTACTAGCCATCTCCCTCCTTGGAGAATCAGCACCTTTAACCTCCTGTTCCGTACAGGTTGCAATTTGTCCTGAGGATGAACGGGAAGAGGGGGAACCAATGAGAGACTAGCTCTAGGTGTTGGGACAGGCACAGGTCACTCTATTTTCCCATCAGGAAGAAGAATTAAGCACAAGCTCAGCCTGCCCCCCAGAACCAGAAGAGGGCCTGAAGCAATCCTGCGCTTTTGCGGCCAGCTCCCAAAAAAGCGAGTTGAAAAATGGAGCTCAGGGGCACTGCAATTCACAAACCTGCAGAGTTTTAAATGATACCTCTCGTCCACAAATATATTAAGGGAAGGCAACGAAGAGGCTTTGAAAGCAAGGCAGAATTGCAGGAAACAGATTTCAGGAGGTAGATTCGAATCGCCTTGAAAGCACATGAAAAGCGGCAAAACGTGGACAATGATGCCCTTGGCCAAAAAGGGCGTATGCGTTTTTTCCTGAATATATTCAGGAAAAAACGCATACGCCCTTTTTGGCCAACCAAGCAACCTGGAAAGGCCAATCAGCGCTCCAAAGAAGTCTCGCTTCCCAGCGGGCAAAAGGGCCATGCGGAAAAAAGTGTCCAAACCAGAAATGCAGGACCGGCCATGGAGAAATGGGAGCCTTGCTACGCTGATGGGTGGGATGTAAATTGCCAACAGCCACTCTGGAGAAGTGTACGGTGTGTTCTGAAACATCTAAAAAACACAGCTTGGAGAGCATAGGGCACTTCCACTCATGGGCGTATAAATTGGGAAAACTAAAAATCAGCAAGACACAGGCACCCCAAAGTTTAGGGCTGCTCTGTTGACAAGAACCCCCACTTCATTACACCTTAAATATCCTAGGAAAGAGAAAAATGGATAAAGAAGTGGTGGTCCTCATGTACAATGGAATATCACTCAGCCATGAAATCCACGTCATAAGGCTAGTAGCAGCACGATGAGTGGATTTAGGTACGACGATTCTAAGTGAAATAAGTCACACAGAAAACGACACTTATCATAAGATATCACTTAGAGAGGGAATGTAAAAACCGCTACACTTGAACTGAATTACAAAACAGAACAGAGTCACACGTTCAGAAAACACACTATGGCTGCTGAACGGGAAAGGTGAGGTGGGGTGATGCATAAAACAAGGGTTTCAAATTAGCTCAGATACCGTTCCATAAACCCAATATGTAAGAGACAAGACCTATTCCTTTTTCAGTGAACTGGACTCAACACCCCCTATTCACCGCACAAGAATATATCTGACTAGTAAGAATCTTCAAACCTATGTATTGATATCTCTCTGTAAGTGAGTCAAGGGGGTGTAAAGCGGCATAAACACAGCCGTGAAAAGCAGCTAAACCCCATTATAAAAATAAATTACTTTTCAAAACCCGTGAAACAAAGGCAGTGAAAGAGAGAGAAATTCTTACAAAATTCGTTCAGGGGCTGTGATGCAACCTGGATTGACCATATCTAGACCCACAGCTGATTGAGACATAAGGGTGGACACTCTTGGGGCTGAGAGGTTCGGTGAGGTTGGGTGAGCCAACGCAGACCCTTTCAAGTAATACTGCATGGTACCCATCCCATGGGTCCCAAATCTCCAGGTTCAAGGGCATCTTCCTACGTCGAAAACAGGCATGAGAAACCCAGAAGATGGTACACGGTGTGATCGGGAAAGGTTTCTAAAACGCACCTCATTTCTCATCTCCTTTGCTCGGGTTCGCCATTCCAGCCGATTTACTAGCCATCTCCCTCCTTGGAGAATCAGCACCTTTAACCTCCTGTTCCGTACAGGTTGCAATTTGTCCTGAGGATGAACGGGAAGAGGGGGAACCAATGAGAGACTAGCTCTAGGTGTTGGGACAGGCACAGGTCACTCTATTTTCCCATCAGGAAGAAGAATTAAGCACAAGCTCAGCCTGCCCCCCAGAACCAGAAGAGGGCCTGAAGCAATCCTGCGCTTTTGCGGCCAGCTCCCAAAAAAGCGAGTTGAAAAATGGAGCTCAGGGGCACTGCAATTCACAAACCTGCAGAGTTTTAAATGATACCTCTCGTCCACAAATATATTAAGGGAAGGCAACGAAGAGGCTTTGAAAGCAAGGCAGAATTGCAGGAAACAGATTTCAGGAGGTAGATTCGAATCGCCTTGAAAGCACATGAAAAGCGGCAAAACGTGGACAATGATGCCCTTGGCCAAAAAGGGCGTATGCGTTTTTTCCTGAATATATTCAGGAAAAAACGCATACGCCCTTTTTGGCCAACCAAGCAACCTGGAAAGGCCAATCAGCGCTCCAAAGAAGTCTCGCTTCCCAGCGGGCAAAAGGGCCATGCGGAAAAAAGTGTCCAAACCAGAAATGCAGGACCGGCCATGGAGAAATGGGAGCCTTGCTACGCTGATGGGTGGGATGTAAATTGCCAACAGCCACTCTGGAGAAGTGTACGGTGTGTTCTGAAACATCTAAAAAACACAGCTTGGAGAGCATAGGGCACTTCCACTCATGGGCGTATAAATTGGGAAAACTAAAAATCAGCAAGACACAGGCACCCCAAAGTTTAGGGCTGCTCTGTTGACAAGAACCCCCACTTCATTACACCTTAAATATCCTAGGAAAGAGAAAAATGGATAAAGAAGTGGTGGTCCTCATGTACAATGGAATATCACTCAGCCATGAAATCCACGTCATAAGGCTAGTAGCAGCACGATGAGTGGATTTAGGTACGACGATTCTAAGTGAAATAAGTCACACAGAAAACGACACTTATCATAAGATATCACTTAGAGAGGGAATGTAAAAACCGCTACACTTGAACTGAATTACAAAACAGAACAGAGTCACACGTTCAGAAAACACACTATGGCTGCTGAACGGGAAAGGTGAGGTGGGGTGATGCATAAAACAAGGGTTTCAAATTAGCTCAGATACCGTTCCATAAACCCAATATGTAAGAGACAAGACCTATTCCTTTTTCAGTGAACTGGACTCAACACCCCCTATTCACCGCACAAGAATATATCTGACTAGTAAGAATCTTCAAACCTATGTATTGATATCTCTCTGTAAGTGAGTCAAGGGGGTGTAAAGCGGCATAAACACAGCCGTGAAAAGCAGCTAAACCCCATTATAAAAATAAATTACTTTTCAAAACCCGTGAAACAAAGGCAGTGAAAGAGAGAGAAATTCTTACAAAATTCGTTCAGGGGCTGTGATGCAACCTGGATTGACCATATCTAGACCCACAGCTGATTGAGACATAAGGGTGGACACTCTTGGGGCTGAGAGGTTCGGTGAGGTTGGGTGAGCCAACGCAGACCCTTTCAAGTAATACTGCATGGTACCCATCCCATGGGTCCCAAATCTCCAGGTTCAAGGGCATCTTCCTACGTCGAAAACAGGCATGAGAAACCCAGAAGATGGTACACGGTGTGATCGGGAAAGGTTTCTAAAACGCACCTCATTTCTCATCTCCTTTGCTCGGGTTCGCCATTCCAGCCGATTTACTAGCCATCTCCCTCCTTGGAGAATCAGCACCTTTAACCTCCTGTTCCGTACAGGTTGCAATTTGTCCTGAGGATGAACGGGAAGAGGGGGAACCAATGAGAGACTAGCTCTAGGTGTTGGGACAGGCACAGGTCACTCTATTTTCCCATCAGGAAGAAGAATTAAGCACAAGCTCAGCCTGCCCCCCAGAACCAGAAGAGGGCCTGAAGCAATCCTGCGCTTTTGCGGCCAGCTCCCAAAAAAGCGAGTTGAAAAATGGAGCTCAGGGGCACTGCAATTCACAAACCTGCAGAGTTTTAAATGATACCTCTCGTCCACAAATATATTAAGGGAAGGCAACGAAGAGGCTTTGAAAGCAAGGCAGAATTGCAGGAAACAGATTTCAGGAGGTAGATTCGAATCGCCTTGAAAGCACATGAAAAGCGGCAAAACGTGGACAATGATGCCCTTGGCCAAAAAGGGCGTATGCGTTTTTTCCTGAATATATTCAGGAAAAAACGCATACGCCCTTTTTGGCCAACCAAGCAACCTGGAAAGGCCAATCAGCGCTCCAAAGAAGTCTCGCTTCCCAGCGGGCAAAAGGGCCATGCGGAAAAAAGTGTCCAAACCAGAAATGCAGGACCGGCCATGGAGAAATGGGAGCCTTGCTACGCTGATGGGTGGGATGTAAATTGCCAACAGCCACTCTGGAGAAGTGTACGGTGTGTTCTGAAACATCTAAAAAACACAGCTTGGAGAGCATAGGGCACTTCCACTCATGGGCGTATAAATTGGGAAAACTAAAAATCAGCAAGACACAGGCACCCCAAAGTTTAGGGCTGCTCTGTTGACAAGAACCCCCACTTCATTACACCTTAAATATCCTAGGAAAGCGAAAAATGGATAAAGAAGTGGTGGTCCTCATGTACAATGGAATATCACTCAGCCATGAAATCCACGTCATAAGGCTAGTAGCAGCACGATGAGTGGATTTAGGTACGACGATTCTAAGTGAAATAAGTCACACAGAAAACGACACTTATCATAAGATATCACTTAGAGAGGGAATGTAAAAACCGCTACACTTGAACTGAATTACAAAACAGAACAGAGTCACACGTTCAGAAAACACACTATGGCTGCTGAACGGGAAAGGTGAGGTGGGGTGATGCATTAAACAAGGGTTTCAAATTAGCTCAGATACCGTTCCATAAACCCAATATGTAAGAGACAAGACCTATTCCTTTTTCAGTGAACTGGACTCAACACCCCCTATTCACCGCACAAGAATATATCTGACTAGTAAGAATCTTCAAACCTATGTATTGATATCTCTCTGTAAGTGAGTCAAGGGGGTGTAAAGCGGCATAAACACAGCCGTGAAAAGCAGCTAAACCCCATTATAAAAATAAATTACTTTTCAAAACCCGTGAAACAAAGGCAGTGAAAGAGAGAGAAATTCTTACAAAATTCGTTCAGGGGCTGTGATGCAACCTGGATTGACCATATCTAGACCCACAGCTGATTGAGACATAAGGGTGGACACTCTTGGGGCTGAGAGGTTCGGTGAGGTTGGGTGAGCCAACGCAGACCCTTTCAAGTAATACTGCATGGTACCCATCCCATGGGTCCCAAATCTCCAGGTTCAAGGGCATCTTCCTACGTCGAAAACAGGCATGAGAAACCCAGAAGATGGTACACCGTGTGATCGGGAAAGGTTTCTAAAACGCACCTCATTTCTCATCTCCTTTGCTCGGGTTCGCCATTCCAGCCGATTTACTAGCCATCTCCCTCCTTGGAGAATCAGCACCTTTAACCTCCTGTTCCGTACAGGTTGCAATTTGTCCTGAGGATGAACGGGAAGAGGGGGAACCAATGAGAGACTAGCTCTAGGTGTTGGGACAGGCACAGGTCACTCTATTTTCCCATCAGGAAGAAGAATTAAGCACAAGCTCAGCCTGCCCCCCAGAACCAGAAGAGGGCCGGAAGCAATCCTGCGCTTTTGCGGCCAGCTCCCAAAAAAGCGAGTTGAAAAATGGAGCTCAGGGGCACTGCAATTCACAAACCTGCAGAGTTTTAAATGATACCTCTCGTCCACAAATACATTAAGGGAAGGCAACGAAGAGGCTTTGAAAGCAAGGCAGAATTGCAGGAAACAGATTTCAGGAGGTAGATTCGAATCGCCTTGAAAGCACATGAAAAGCGGCAAAACGTGGACAATGATGCCCTTGGCCAAAAAGGGCGTAGGCGTTTTTTCCTGAATATATTCAGGAAAAAACGCATACGTCCTTTTTGGCCAACCAAGCAACCTGGAAAGGCCAATCAGCGCTCCAAAGAAGTCTCGCTTCCCAGCGGGCAAAAGGGCCATGCGGAAAAAAGTGTCCAAACCAGAAATGCAGGACCGGCCATGGAGAAATGGGAGCCTTGCTACACTGATGGGTGGGATGTAACTTGCCAACAGCCACTCTGGAGAAGTGTACGGTGTGTTCTGAAACATCTAAAAAACACAGCTTGGAGAGCATAGGGCACTTCCACTCATGGGCGTATAAATTGGGAAAACTAAAAATCAGCAAGACACAGGCACCCCAAAGTTTAGGGCTGCTCTGTTGACAAGAACCCCCACTTCATTACACCTTAAATATCCTAGGAAAGCGAAAAATGGATAAAGAAGTGGTGGTCCTCATGTACAATGGAATATCACTCAGCCATGAAATCCACGTCATAAGGCTAGTAGCAGCACGATGAGTGGATTTAGGTACGACGATTCTAAGTGAAATAAGTCACACAGAAAAAGACACTTATCATAAGATATCACTTAGAGAGGGAATGTAAAAACCGCTACACTTGAACTGAATTACAAAACAGAACAGAGTCACACGTTCAGAAAACACACTATGGCTGCTGAACGGGAAAGGTGAGGTGGGGTGATGCATAAAACAAGGGTTTCAAATTAGCTCCGATACCGTTCCATAAACCCAATATGTAAGAGACAAGACCTATTCCTTTTTCAGTGAACTGGACTCAACACCCCCTATTCACCGCACAAGAATATATCTGACTAGTAAGAATCTTCAAACCTATGTATTGATATCTCTCTGTAAGTGAGTCAAGGGGGTGTAAAGCGGCATAAACACAGCCGTGAAAAGCAGCTAAACCCCATTATAAAAATAAATTACTTTTCAAAACCCGTGAAACAAAGGCAGTGAAAGAGAGAGAAATTCTTACAAAATTCGTTCAGGGGCTGTGATGCAACCTGGATTGACCATATCTAGACCCACAGCTGATTGAGACATAAGGGTGGACACTCTTGGGGCTGAGAGGTTCGGTGAGGTTGGGTGAGCCAACGCAGACCCTTTCAAGTAATACTGCATGGTACCCATCCCATGGGTCCCAAATCTCCAGGTTCAAGGGCATCTTCCTACGTCGAAAACAGGCATGAGAAACCCAGAAGATGGTACACCGTGTGATCGGGAAAGGTTTCTAAAACGCACCTCATTTCTCATCTCCTTTGCTCGGGTTCGCCATTCCAGCCGATTTACTAGCCATCTCCCTCCTTGGAGAATCAGCACCTTTAACCTCCTGTTCCGTACAGGTTGCAATTTGTCCTGAGGATGAACGGGAAGAGGGGGAACCAATGAGAGACTAGCTCTAGGTGTTGGGACAGGCACAGGTCACTCTATTTTCCCATCAGGAAGAAGAATTAAGCACAAGCTCAGCCTGCCCCCCAGAACCAGAAGAGGGCCGGAAGCAATCCTGCGCTTTTGCGGCCAGCTCCCAAAAAAGCGAGTTGAAAAATGGAGCTCAGGGGCACTGCAATTCACAAACCTGCAGAGTTTTAAATGATACCTCTCGTCCACAAATATATTAAGGGAAGGCAACGAAGAGGCTTTGAAAGCAAGGCAGAATTGCAGGAAACAGATTTCAGGAGGTAGATTCGAATCGCCTTGAAAGCACATGAAAAGCGGCAAAACGTGGACAATGATGCCCTTGGCCAAAAAGGGCGTATGCGTTTTTTCCTGAATATATTCAGGAAAAAACGCATACGCCCTTTTTGGCCAACCAAGCAACCTGGAAAGGCCAATCAGCGCTCCAAAGAAGTCTCGCTTCCCAGCGGGCAAAAGGGCCATGCGGAAAAAAGTGTCCAAACCAGAAATGCAGGACCGGCCATGGAGAAATGGGAGCCTTGCTACGCTGATGGGTGGGATGTAACTTGCCAACAGCCACTCTGGAGAAGTGTACGGTGTGTTCTGAAACATCTAAAAAACACAGCTTGGAGAGCATAGGGCACTTCCACTCATGGGCGTATAAATTGGGAAAACTAAAAATCAGCAAGACACAGGCACCCCAAAGTTTAGGGCTGCTCTGTTGACAAGAACCCCCACTTCATTACACCTTAAATATCCTAGGAAAGCGAAAAATGGATAAAGAAGTGGTGGTCCTCATGTACAATGGAATATCACTCAGCCATGAAATCCACGTCATAAGGCTAGTAGCAGCACGATGAGTGGATTTAGGTACGACGATTCTAAGTGAAATAAGTCACACAGAAAAAGACACTTATCATAAGATATCACTTAGAGAGGGAATGTAAAAACCGCCTACACTTGAACTGAATTACAAAACAGAACAGAGTCACACGTTCAGAAAACACACTATGGCTGCTGAACGGGAAAGGTGAGGTGGGGTGATGCATAAAACAAGGGTTTCAAATTAGCTCAGATACCGTTCCATAAACCCAATATGTAAGAGACAAGACCTATTCCTTTTTCAGTGAACTGGACTCAACACCCCCTATTCACCGCACAAGAATATATCTGACTAGTAAGAATCTTCAAACCTATGTATTGATATCTCTCTGTAAGTGAGTCAAGGGGGTGTAAAGCGGCATAAACACAGCCGTGAAAAGCAGCTAAACCCCATTATAAAAATAAATTACTTTTCAAAACCCGTGAAACAAAGGCAGTGAAAGAGAGAGAAATTCTTACAAAATTCGTTCAGGGGCTGTGATGCAACCTGGATTGACCATATCTAGACCCACAGCTGATTGAGACATAAGGGTGGACACTCTTGGGGCTGAGAGGTTCGGTGAGGTTGGGTGAGCCAACGCAGACCCTTTCAAGTAATACTGCATGGTACCCATCCCATGGGTCCCAAATCTCCAGGTTCAAGGGCATCTTCCTACGTCGAAAACAGGCATGAGAAACCCAGAAGATGGTACACCGTGTGATCGGGAAAGGTTTCTAAAACGCACCTCATTTCTCATCTCCTTTGCTCGGGTTCGCCATTCCAGCCGATTTACTAGCCATCTCCCTCCTTGGAGAATCAGCACCTTTAACCTCCTGTTCCGTACAGGTTGCAATTTGTCCTGAGGATGAACGGGAAGAGGGGGAACCAATGAGAGACTAGCTCTAGGTGTTGGGACAGGCACAGGTCACTCTATTTTCCCATCAGGAAGAAGAATTAAGCACAAGCTCAGCCTGCCCCCCAGAACCAGAAGAGGGCCGGAAGCAATCCTGCGCTTTTGCGGCCAGCTCCCAAAAAAGCGAGTTGAAAAATGGAGCTCAGGGGCACTGCAATTCACAAACCTGCAGAGTTTTAAATGATACCTCTCGTCCACAAATATATTAAGGGAAGGCAACGAAGAGGCTTTGAAAGCAAGGCAGAATTGCAGGAAACAGATTTCAGGAGGTAGATTCGAATCGCCTTGAAAGCACATGAAAAGCGGCAAAACGTGGACAATGATGCCCTTGGCCAAAAAGGGCGTATGCGTTTTTTCCTGAATATATTCAGGAAAAAACGCATACGTCCTTTTTGGCCAACCAAGCAACCTGGAAAGGCCAATCAGCGCTCCAAAGAAGTCTCGCTTCCCAGCGGGCAAAAGGGCCATGCGGAAAAAAGTGTCCAAACCAGAAATGCAGGACCGGCCATGGAGAAATGGGAGCCTTGCTACGCTGATGGGTGGGATGTAACTTGCCAACAGCCACTCTGGAGAAGTGTACGGTGTGTTCTGAAACATCTAAAAAACACAGCTTGGAGAGCATAGGGCACTTCCACTCATGGGCGTATAAATTGGGAAAACTAAAAATCAGCAAGACACAGGCACCCCAAAGTTTAGGGCTGCTCTGTTGACAAGAACCCCCACTTCATTACACCTTAAATATCCTAGGAAAGCGAAAAATGGATAAAGAAGTGGTGGTCCTCATGTACAATGGAATATCACTCAGCCATGAAATCCACGTCATAAGGCTAGTAGCAGCACGATGAGTGGATTTAGGTACGACGATTCTAAGTGAAATAAGTCACACAGAAAAAGACACTTATCATAAGATATCACTTAGAGAGGGAATGTAAAAACCGCTACACTTGAACTGAATTACAAAACAGAACAGAGTCACACGTTCAGAAAACACACTATGGCTGCTGAACGGGAAAGGTGAGGTGGGGTGATGCATAAAACAAGGGTTTCAAATTAGCTCCGATACCGTTCCATAAACCCAATATGTAAGAGACAAGACCTATTCCTTTTTCAGTGAACTGGACTCAACACCCCCTATTCACCGCACAAGAATATATCTGACTAGTAAAAATCTTCAAACCTATGTATTGATATCTCTCTGTAAGTGAGTCAAGGGGGTGTAAAGCGGCATAAACACAGCCGTGAAAAGCAGCTAAACCCCATTATAAAAATAAATTATTTTTCAAAACCCGTGAAACAAAGGCAGTGAAAGAGAGAGAAATTCTTACAAAATTCGTTCAGGGGCTGTGATGCAACCTGGATTGACCATATCTAGACCCACAGCTGATTGAGACATAAGGGTGGACACTCTTGGGGCTGAGAGGTTCGGTGAGGTTGGGTGAGCCAACGCAGACCCTTTCAAGTAATACTGCATGGTACCCATCCCATGGGTCCCAAATCTCCAGGTTCAAGGGCATCTTCCTACGTCGAAAACAGGCATGAGAAACCCAGAAGATGGTACACCGTGTGATCGGGAAAGGTTTCTAAAACGCACCTCATTTCTCATCTCCTTTGCTCGGGTTCGCCATTCCAGCCGATTTACTAGCCATCTCCCTCCTTGGAGAATCAGCACCTTTAACCTCCTGTTCCGTACAGGTTGCAATTTGTCCTGAGGATGAACGGGAAGAGGGGGAACCAATGAGAGACTAGCTCTAGGTGTTGGGACAGGCACAGGTCACTCTATTTTCCCATCAGGAAGAAGAATTAAGCACAAGCTCAGCCTGCCCCCCAGAACCAGAAGAGGGCCGGAAGCAATCCTGCGCTTTTGCGGCCAGCTCCCAAAAAAGCGAGTTGAAAAATGGAGCTCAGGGGCACTGCAATTCACAAACCTGCAGAGTTTTAAATGATACCTCTCGTCCACAAATATATTAAGGGAAGGCAACGAAGAGGCTTTGAAAGCAAGGCAGAATTGCAGGAAACAGATTTCAGGAGGTAGATTCGAATCGCCTTGAAAGCACATGAAAAGCGGCAAAACGTGGACAATGATGCCCTTGGCCAAAAAGGGCGTATGCGTTTTTTCCTGAATATATTCAGGAAAAAACGCATACGCCCTTTTTGGCCAACCAAGCAACCTGGAAAGGCCAATCAGCGCTCCAAAGAAGTCTCGCTTCCCAGCGGGCAAAAGGGCCATGCGGAAAAAAGTGTCCAAACCAGAAATGCAGGACCGGCCATGGAGAAATGGGAGCCTTGCTACGCTGATGGGTGGGATGTAACTTGCCAACAGCCACTCTGGAGAAGTGTACGGTGTGTTCTGAAACATCTAAAAAACACAGCTTGGAGAGCATAGGGCACTTCCACTCATGGGCGTATAAATTGGGAAAACTAAAAATCAGCAAGACACAGGCACCCCAAAGTTTAGGGCTGCTCTGTTGACAAGAACCCCCACTTCATTACACCTTAAATATCCTAGGAAAGAGAAAAATGGATAAAGAAGTGGTGGTCCTCATGTACAATGGAATATCACTCAGCCATGAAATCCACGTCATAAGGCTAGTAGCAGCACGATGAGTGGATTTAGGTACGACGATTCTAAGTGAAATAAGTCACACAGAAAACGACACTTATCATAAGATATCACTTAGAGAGGGAATGTAAAAACCGCTACACTTGAACTGAATTACAAAACAGAACAGAGTCACACGTTCAGAAAACACACTATGGCTGCTGAACGGGAAAGGTGAGGTGGGGTGATGCATAAAACAAGGGTTTCAAATTAGCTCCGATACCGTTCCATAAACCCAATATGTAAGAGACAAGACCTATTCCTTTTTCAGTGAACTGGACTCAACACCCCCTATTCACCGCACAAGAATATATCTGACTAGGAAGAATCTTCAAACCTATGTATTGATATCTCTCTGTAAGTGAGTCAAGGGGGTGTAAAGCGGCATAAACACAGCCGTGAAAAGCAGCTAAACCCCATTATAAAAATAAATTACTTTTCAAAACCCGTGAAACAAAGGCAGTGAAAGAGAGAGAAATTCTTACAAAATTCGTTCAGGGGCTGTGATGCAACCTGGATTGACCATATCTAGACCCACAGCTGAATGAGACATAAGGGTGGACACTCTTGGGGCTGAGAGGTTCGGTGAGGTTGGGTGAGCCAACGCAGACCCTTTCAAGTAATACTGCATGGTACCCATCCCATGGGTCCCAAATCTCCAGGTTCAAGGGCATCTTCCTACGTCGAAAACAGGCATGAGAAACCCAGAAGATGGTACACCGTGTGATCGGGAAAGGTTTCTAAAACGCACCTCATTTCTCATCTCCTTTGCTCGGGTTCGCCATTCCAGCCGATTTACTAGCCATCTCCCTCCTTGGAGAATCAGCACCTTTAACCTCCTGTTCCGTACAGGTTGCAATTTGTCCTGAGGATGAAGGGGAAGAGGGGGAACCAATGAGAGACTAGCTCTAGGTGTTGGGACAGGCACAGGTCACTCTATTTTCCCATCAGGAAGAAGAATTAAGCACAAGCTCAGCCTGCCCCCCAGAACCAGAAGAGGGCCTGAAGCAATCCTGCGCTTTTGCGGTCAGCTCCCAAAAAAGCGAGTTGAAAATGGAGCTCAGGGGCACTGCAATTCACAAACCTGCAGAGTTTTAAATGATACCTCTCGTCCACAAATATATTAATGGAAGGCAACGAAGAGGCTTTGAAAGCAAGTCAGAATTGCAGGAAACATATTTCAGGAGGTAGACTCGAATCGCCTTGAAAGCACATGAAAAGCGGCAAAACGTGGACAATGATGCCCTTGGCCAAAAAGGGCGTATGCGTTTTTCCCTGAATATATTCAGGAAAAAACGCATACGCCCTTTTTGGCCAACCAAGCAACCTGGAAAGGCCAATCAGCGCTCCAAAGAATTCTCGCTTCCCAGCGGGCAAAAGGGCCATGCGGAAAAAAGTGTCCAAACCAGAAATGCAGGACCGGCCATGGAGAAATGGGAGCCTTGCTACGCTGATGGGTGGGATGTAAATTGCCAACAGCCACTCTGGAGAAGTGTACGGTGTGTTCTGAAACATCTAAAAAACACAGCTTGGAGAGCATAGGGCACTTCCACTCATGGGCGTATAAATTGGGAAAACTAAAAATCAGCAAGACACAGGCACCCCAAAGTTTAGGGCTGCTCTGTTGACAAGAACCCCCACTTCATTACACCTTAAATATCCTAGGAAAGCGAAAAATGGATAAAGAAGTGGTGGTCCTCATGTACAATGGAATATCACTCAGCCATGAAATCCACGTCATAAGGCTAGTAGCAGCACGATGAGTGGATTTAGGTACGACGATTCTAAGTGAAATAAGTCACACAGAAAAAGACACTTATCATAAGATATCACTTAGAGAGGGAATGTAAAAACCGCTACACTTGAACTGAATTACAAAACAGAACAGAGTCACACGTTCAGAAAACACACTATGGCTGCTGAACGGGAAAGGTGAGGTGGGGTGATGCATAAAACAAGGGTTTCAAATTAGCTCAGATACCGTTCCATAAACCCAATATGTAAGAGACAAGACCTATTCCTTTTTCAGTGAACTGGACTCAACACCCCCTATTCACCGCACAAGAATATATCTGACTAGTAAGAATCTTCAAACCTATGTATTGATATCTCTCTGTAAGTGAGTCAAGGGGGTGTAAAGCGGCATAAACACAGCCGTGAAAAGCAGCTAAACCCCATTATAAAAATAAATTACTTTTCAAAACCCGTGAAACAAAGGCAGTGAAAGAGAGAGAAATTCTTACAAAATTCGTTCAGGGGCTGTGATGCAACCTGGATTGACCATATCTAGACCCACAGCTGATTGAGACATAAGGGTGGACACTCTTGGGGCTGAGAGGTTCGGTGAGGTTGGGTGAGCCAACGCAGACCCTTTCAAGTAATACTGCATGGTACCCATCCCATGGGTCCCAAATCTCCAGGTTCAAGGGCATCTTCCTACGTCGAAAACAGGCATGAGAAACCCAGAAGATGGTACACCGTGTGATCGGGAAAGGTTTCTAAAACGCACCTCATTTCTCATCTCCTTTGCTCGGGTTCGCCATTCCAGCCGATTTACTAGCCATCTCCCTCCTTGGAGAATCAGCACCTTTAACCTCCTGTTCCGTACAGGTTGCAATTTGTCCTGAGGATGAACGGGAAGAGGGGGAACCAATGAGAGACTAGCTCTAGGTGTTGGGACAGGCACAGGTCACTCTATTTTCCCATCAGGAAGAAGAATTAAGCACAAGCTCAGCCTGCCCCCCAGAACCAGAAGAGGGCCTGAAGCAATCCTGCGCTTTGGCGGCCAGCTCCCAAAAAAGCGAGTTGAAAAATGGAGCTCAGGGGCACTGCAATTCACAAACCTGCAGAGTTTTAAATGATACCTCTCGTCCACAAATATATTAAGGGAAGGCAACGAAGAGGCTTTGAAAGCAAGGCAGAATTGCAGGAAACAGATTTCAGGAGGTAGATTCGAATCGCCTTGAAAGCACATGAAAAGCGGCAAAACGTGGACAATGATGCCCTTGGCCAAAAAGGGCGTATGCGTTTTTTCCTGAATATATTCAGGAAAAAACGCATACGCCCTTTTTGGCCAACCAAGCAACCTGGAAAGGCCAATCAGCGCTCCAAAGAAGTCTCGCTTCCCAGCGGGCAAAAGGGCCATGCGGAAAAAAGTGTCCAAACCAGAAATGCAGGACCGGCCATGGAGAAATGGGAGCCTTGCTACGCTGATGGGTGGGATGTAACTTGCCAACAGCCACTCTGGAGAAGTGTACGGTGTGTTCTGAAACATCTAAAAAACACAGCTTGGAGAGCATAGGGCACTTCCACTCATGGGCGTATAAATTGGGAAAACTAAAAATCAGCAAGACACAGGCACCCCAAAGTTTAGGGCTGCTCTGTTGACAAGAACCCCCACTTCATTACACCTTAAATATCCTAGGAAAGTGAAAAATGGATAAAGAAGTGGTGGTCCTCATGTACAATGGAATATCACTCAGCCATGAAATCCACGTCATAAGGCTAGTAGCAGCACGATGAGTGGATTTAGGTACGACGATTCTAAGTGAAATAAGTCACACAGAAAAAGACACTTATCATAAGATATCACTTAGAGAGGGAATGTAAAAACCGCTACACTTGAACTGAATTACAAAACAGAACAGAGTCACACGTTCAGAAAACACACTATGGCTGCTGAACGGGAAAGGTGAGGTGGGGTGATGCATAAAACAAGGGTTTCAAATTAGCTCCGATACCATTCCATAAACCCAATATGTAAGAGACAAGACCTATTCCTTTTTCAGTGAACTGGACTCAACACCCCCTATTCACCGCACAAGAATATATCTGACTAGTAAAAATCTTCAAACCTATGTATTGATATCTCTCTGTAAGTGAGTCAAGGGGGTGTAAAGCGGCATAAACACAGCCGTGAAAAGCAGCTAAACCCCATTATAAAAATAAATTATTTTTCAAAACCCGTGAAACAAAGGCAGTGAAAGAGAGAGAAATTCTTACAAAATTCGTTCAGGGGCTGTGATGCAACCTGGATTGACCATATCTAGACCCACAGCTGATTGAGACATAAGGGTGGACACTCTTGGGGCTGAGAGGTTCGGTGAGGTTGGGTGAGCCAACGCAGACCCTTTCAAGTAATACTGCATGGTACCCATCCCATGGGTCCCAAATCTCCAGGTTCAAGGGCATCTTCCTACGTCGAAAACAGGCATGAGAAACCCAGAAGATGGTACACCGTGTGATCGGGAAAGGTTTCTAAAACGCACCTCATTTCTCATCTCCTTTGCTCGGGTTCGCCATTCCAGCCGATTTACTAGCCATCTCCCTCCTTGGAGAATCAGCACCTTTAACCTCCTGTTCCGTACAGGTTGCAATTTGTCCTGAGGATGAACGGGAAGAGGGGGAACCAATGAGAGACTAGCTCTAGGTGTTGGGACAGGCACAGGTCACTCTATTTTCCCATCAGGAAGAAGAATTAAGCACAAGCTCAGCCTGCCCCCCAGAACCAGAAGAGGGCCGGAAGCAATCCTGCGCTTTTGCGGCCAGCTCCCAAAAAAGCGAGTTGAAAAATGGAGCTCAGGGGCACTGCAATTCACAAACCTGCAGAGTTTTAAATGATACCTCTCGTCCACAAATATATTAAGGGAAGGCAACGAAGAGGCTTTGAAAGCAAGGCAGAATTGCAGGAAACAGATTTCAGGAGGTAGATTCGAATCGCCTTGAAAGCACATGAAAAGCGGCAAAACGTGGACAATGATGCCCTTGGCCAAAAAGGGCGTATGCGTTTTTTCCTGAATATATTCAGGAAAAAACGCATACGCCCTTTTTGGCCAACCAAGCAACCTGGAAAGGCCAATCAGCGCTCCAAAGAAGTCTCGCTTCCCAGAGGGCAAAAGGGCCATGCGGAAAAAAGTGTCCAAACCAGAAATGCAGGACCGGCCATGGAGAAATGGGAGCCTTGCTACGCTGATGGGTGGGATGTAAATTGCCAACAGCCACTCTGGAGAAGTGTACGGTGTGTTCTGAAACATCTAAAAAACACAGCTTGGAGAGCATAGGGCACTTCCACTCATGGGCGTATAAATTGGGAAAACTAAAAATCAGCAAGACACAGGCACCCCAAAGTTTAGGGCTGCTCTGTTGACAAGAACCCCCACTTCATTACACCTTAAATATCCTAGGAAAGAGAAAAATGGATAAAGAAGTGGTGGTCCTCATGTACAATGGAATATCACTCAGCCATGAAATCCACGTCATAAGGCTAGTAGCAGCACGATGAGTGGATTTAGGTACGACGATTCTAAGTGAAATAAGTCACACAGAAAACGACACTTATCATAAGATATCACTTAGAGATGGAATGTAAAAACCGCTACACTTGAACTGAATTACAAAACAGAACAGAGTCACACGTTCAGAAAACACACTATGTCTGCTGAACGGGAAAGGTGAGGTGGGGTGATGCATAAAACAAGGGTTTCAAATTAGCTCAGATACCGTTCCATAAACCCAATATGTAAGAGACAAGACCTATTCCTTTTTCAGTGAACTGGACTCAACACCCCCTATTCACCGCACAAGAATATATCTGACTAGTAAGAATCTTCAAACCTATGTATTGATATCTCTCTGTAAGTGAGTCAAGGGGGTGTAAAGCGGCATAAACACAGCCGTGAAAAGCAGCTAAACCCCATTATAAAAATAAATTACTTTTCAAAACCCGTGAAACAAAGGCAGTGAAAGAGAGAGAAATTCTTACAAAATTCGTTCAGGGGCTGTGATGCAACCTGGATTGACCATATCTAGACCCACAGCTGATTGAGACATAAGGGTGGACACTCTTGGGGCTGAGAGGTTCGGTGAGGTTGGGTGAGCCAACGCAGACCCTTTCAAGTAATACTGCATGGTACCCATCCCATGGGTCCCAAATCTCCAGGTTCAAGGGCATCTTCCTACGTCGAAAACAGGCATGAGAAACCCAGAAGATGGTACACCGTGTGATCGGGAAAGGTTTCTAAAACGCACCTCATTTCTCATCTCCTTTGCTCGGGTTCGCCATTCCAGCCGATTTACTAGCCATCTCCCTCCTTGGAGAATCAGCACCTTTAACCTCCTGTTCCGTACAGGTTGCAATTTGTCCTGAGGATGAACGGGAAGAGGGGGAACCAATGAGAGACTAGCTCTAGGTGTTGGGACAGGCACAGGTCACTCTATTTTCCCATCAGGAAGAAGAATTAAGCACAAGCTCAGCCTGCCCCCCAGAACCAGAAGAGGGCCGGAAGCAATCCTGCGCTTTTGCGGCCAGCTCCCAAAAAAGCGAGTTGAAAAATGGAGCTCAGGGGCACTGCAATTCACAAACCTGCAGAGTTTTAAATGATACCTCTCGTCCACAAATATATTAAGGGAAGGCAACGAAGAGGCTTTGAAAGCAAGGCAGAATTGCAGGAAACAGATTTCAGGAGGTAGATTCGAATCGCCTTGAAAGCACATGAAAAGCGGCAAAACGTGGACAATGATGCCCTTGGCCAAAAAGGGCGTATGCGTTTTTTCCTGAATATATTCAGGAAAAAACGCATACGCCCTTTTTGGCCAACCAAGCAACCTGGAAAGGCCAATCAGCGCTCCAAAGAAGTCTCGCTTCCCAGCGGGCAAAAGGGCCATGCGGAAAAAAGTGTCCAAACCAGAAATGCAGGACCGGCCATGGAGAAATGGGAGCCTTGCTACGCTGATGGGTGGGATGTAAATTGCCAACAGCCACTCTGGAGAAGTGTACGGTGTGTTCTGAAACATCTAAAAAACACAGCTTGGAGAGCATAGGGCACTTCCACTCATGGGCGTATAAATTGGGAAAACTAAAAATCAGCAAGACACAGGCACCCCAAAGTTTAGGGCTGCTCTGTTGACAAGAACCCCCACTTCATTACACCTTAAATATCCTAGGAAAGAGAAAAATGGATAAAGAAGTGGTGGTCCTCATGTACAATGGAATATCACTCAGCCATGAAATCCACGTCATAAGGCTAGTAGCAGCACGATGAGTGGATTTAGGTACGACGATTCTAAGTGAAATAAGTCACACAGAAAACGACACTTATCATAAGATATCACTTAGAGAGGGAATGTAAAAACCGCTACACTTGAACTGAATTACAAAACAGAACAGAGTCACACGTTCAGAAAACACACTATGGCTGCTGAACGGGAAAGGTGAGGTGGGGTGATGCATAAAACAAGGGTTTCAAATTAGCTCAGATACCGTTCCATAAACCCAATATGTAAGAGACAAGACCTATTCCTTTTTCAGTGAACTGGACTCAACACCCCCTATTCACCGCACAAGAATATATCTGACTAGTAAGAATCTTCAAACCTATGTATTGATATCTCTCTGTAAGTGAGTCAAGGGGGTGTAAAGCGGCATAAACACAGCCGTGAAAAGCAGCTAAACCCCATTATAAAAATAAATTACTTTTCAAAACCCGTGAAACAAAGGCAGTGAAAGAGAGAGAAATTCTTACAAAATTCGTTCAGGGGCCGTGATGCAACCTGGATTGACCATATCTAGACCCACAGCTGATTGAGACATAAGGGTGGACACTCTTGGGGCTGAGAGGTTCGGTGAGGTTGGGTGAGCCAACGCAGACCCTTTCAAGTAATACTGCATGGTACCCATCCCATGGGTCCCAAATCTCCAGGTTCAAGGGCATCTTCCTACGTCGAAAACAGGCATGAGAAACCCAGAAGATAGTACACCGTGTGATCGGGAAAGGTTTCTAAAACGCACCTCATTTCTCATCTCCTTTGCTCGGGTTCGCCATTCTAGCCGATTTACTAGCCATCTCCCTCCTTGGAGAATCAGCACCTTTAACCTCCTGTTCCGTACAGGTTGCAATTTGTCCTGAGGATGAACGGGAAGAGGGGGAACCAATGAGAGACTAGCTCTAGGTGTTGGGACAGGCACAGGTCACTCTATTTTCCCATCAGGAAGAAGAATTAAGCACAAGCTCAGCCTGCCCCCCAGAACCAGAAGAGGGCCTGAAGCAATCCTGCGCTTTTGCGGCCAGCTCCCAAAAAAGCGAGTTGAAAAATGGAGCTCAGGGGCACTGCAATTCACAAACCTGCAGAGTTTTAAATGATACCTCTCGTCCACAAATATATTAAGGGAAGGCAACGAAGAGGCTTTGAAAGCAAGGCAGAATTGCAGGAAACAGATTTCAGGAGGTAGATTCGAATCGCCTTGAAAGCACATGAAAAGCGGCAAAACGTGGACAATGATGCCCTTGGCCAAAAAGGGCGTATGCGTTTTTTCCTGAATATATTCAGGAAAAAACGCATACGCCCTTTTTGGCCAACCAAGCAACCTGGAAAGGCCAATCAGCGCTCCAAAGAAGTCTCGCTTCCCAGCGGGCAAAAGGGCCATGCGGAAAAAAGTGTCCAAACCAGAAATGCAGGACCGGCCATGGAGAAATGGGAGCCTTGCTACGCTGATGGGTGGGATGTAAATTGCCAACAGCCACTCTGGAGAAGTGTACGGTGTGTTCTGAAACATCTAAAAAACACAGCTTGGAGAGCATAGGGCACTTCCACTCATGGGCGTATAAATTGGGAAAACTAAAAATCAGCAAGACACAGGCACCCCAAAGTTTAGGGCTGCTCTGTTGACAAGAACCCCCACTTCATTACACCTTAAATATCCTAGGAAAGAGAAAAATGGATAAAGAAGTGGTGGTCCTCATGTACAATGGAATATCACTCAGCCATGAAATCCACGTCATAAGGCTAGTAGCAGCACGATGAGTGGATTTAGGTACGACGATTCTAAGTGAAATAAGTCACACAGAAAAAGACACTTATCATAAGATATCACTTAGAGAGGGAATGTAAAAACCGCTACACTTGAACTGAATTACAAAACAGAACAGAGTCACACGTTCAGAAAACACACTATGGCTGCTGAACGGGAAAGGTGAGGTGGGGTGATGCATAAAACAAGGGTTTCAAATTAGCTCAGATACCGTTCCATAAACCCAATATGTAAGAGACAAGACCTATTCCTTTTTCAGTGAACTGGACTCAACACCCCCTATTCACCGCACAAGAATATATCTGACTAGTAAGAATCTTCAAACCTATGTATTGATATCTCTCTGTAAGTGAGTTAAGGGGGTGTAAAGCGGCATAAACACAGCCGTGAAAAGCAGCTAAACCCCATTATAAAAATAAATTACTTTTCAAAACCCGTGAAACAAAGGCAGTGAAAGAGAGAGAAATTCTTACAAAATTCGTTCAGGGGCTGTGATGCAACCTGGATTGACCATATCTAGACCCACAGCTGATTGAGACATAAGGGTGGACACTCTTGGGGCTGAGAGGTTCGGTGAGGTTGGGTGAGCCAACGCAGACCCTTTCAAGTAATACTGCATGGTACCCATCCCATGGGTCCCAAATCTCCAGGTTCAAGGGCATCTTCCTACGTCGAAAACAGGCATGAGAAACCCAGAAGATGGTACACCGTGTGATCGGGAAAGGTTTCTAAAACGCACCTCATTTCTCATCTCCTTTGCTAGGGTTCGCCATTCCAGCCGATTTACTAGCCATCTCCCTCCTTGGAGAATCAGCACCTTTAACCTCCTGTTCCGTACAGGTTGCAATTTGTCCTGAGGATGAACGGGAAGAGGGGGAACCAATGAGAGACTAGCTCTAGGTGTTGGGACAGGCACAGGTAACTCTATTTTCCCATCAGGAAGAAGAATTAAGCACAAGCTCAGCCTGCCCCCCAGAACCAGAAGAGGGCCGGAAGCAATCCTGCGCTTTTGCGGCCAGCTCCCAAAAAAGCGAGTTGAAAAATGGAGCTCAGGGGCACTGCAATTCACAAACCTGCAGAGTTTTAAATGATACCTCTCGTCCACAAATATATTAAGGGAAGGCAACGAAGAGGCTTTGAAAGCAAGGCAGAATTGCAGGAAACAGATTTCAGGAGGTAGATTCGAATCGCCTTGAGAGCACATGAAAAGCGGCAAAACGTGGACAATGATGCCCTTGGCCAAAAAGGGCGTATGCGTTTTTTCCTGAATATATTCAGGAAAAAACGCATACGCCCTTTTTGGCCAACCAAGCAACCTGGAAAGGCCAATCAGCGCTCCAAAGAAGTCTCGCTTCCCAGCGGGCAAAAGGGCCATGCGGAAAAAAGTGTCCAAACCAGAAATGCAGGACCGGCCATGGAGAAATGGGAGCCTTGCTACGCTGATGGGTGGGATGTAAATTGCCAACAGCCACTCTGGAGAAGTGTACGGTGTGTTCTGAAACATCTAAAAAACACAGCTTGGAGAGCATAGGGCACTTCCACTCATGGGCGTATAAATTGGGAAAACTAAAAATCAGCAAGACACAGGCACCCCAAAGTTTAGGGCTGCTCTGTTGACAAGAACCCCCACTTCATTACACCTTAAATATCCTAGGAAAGCGAAAAATGAATAAAGAAGTTGTGGTCCTCATGTACAATGGAATATCACTCAGCCAGGAAATCCACGTCATAAGGCTAGTAGCAGCACGATGAGTGGATTTAGGTACGACGATTCTAAGTGAAATAAGTCACACAGAGAAAGACACTTATCATAAGATATCACTTAGAGAGGGAATGTAAAAACCGCTACACTTGAACTGAATTACAAAACAGAACAGAGTCACACGTTCAGAAAACACACTATGGCTGCTGAACGGGAAAGGTGAGGTGGGGTGATGCATAAAACAAGGGTTTCAAATTAGCTCAGATACCGTTCCATAAACCCAATATGTAAGAGACAAGACCTATTCCTTTTTCAGTGAACTGGACTCAACACCCCCTATTCACCGCACAAGAATATATCTGACTAGGAAGAATCTTCAAACCTATGTATTGATATCTCTCTGTAAGTGAGTCAAGGGGGTGTAAAGCGGCATAAACACAGCCGTGAAAAGCAGCTAAACCCCATTATAAAAATAAATTACTTTTCAAAACCCGTGAAACAAAGGCAGTGAAAGAGAGAGAAATTCTTACAAAATTCGTTCAGGGGCTGTGATGCAACCTGGATTGACCATATCTAGACCCACAGCTGATTGAGACATAAGGGTGGACACTCTTGGGGCTGAGAGGTTCGGTGAGGTTGGGTGAGCCAACGCAGACCCTTTCAAGTAATACTGCATGGTACCCATCCCATGGGTCCCAAATCTCCAGGTTCAAGGGCATCTTCCTACGTCGAAAACAGGCATGAGAAACCCAGAAGATGGTACACCGTGTGATCGGGAAAGGTTTCTAAAACGCACCTCATTTCTCATCTCCTTTGCTCGGGTTCGCCATTCCAGCCGATTTACTAGCCATCTCCCTCCTTGGAGAATCAGCACCTTTAACCTCCTGTTCCGTACAGGTTGCAATTTGTCCTGAGGATGAACGGGAAGAGGGGGAACCAATGAGAGACTAGCTCTAGGTGTTGGGACAGGCACAGGTCACTCTATTTTCCCATCAGGAAGAAGAATTAAGCACAAGCTCAGCCTGCCCCCCAGAACCAGAAGAGGGCCTGAAGCAATCCTGCGCTTTTGCGGCCAGCTCCCAAAAAAGCGAGTTGAAAAATGGAGCTCAGGGGCACTGCAATTCACAAACCTGCAGAGTTTTAAATGATACCTCTCGTCCACAAATATATTAAGGGAAGGCAACGAAGAGGCTTTGAAAGCAAGGCAGAATTGCAGGAAACAGATTTCAGGAGGTAGATTCGAATCGCCTTGAAAGCACATGAAAAGCGGCAAAACGTGGACAATGATGCCCTTGGCCAAAAAGGGCATATGCGTTTTTTCCTGAATATATTCAGGAAAAAACGCATACGCCCTTTTTGGCCAACCAAGCAACCTGGAAAGGCCAATCAGCGCTCCAAAGAAGTCTCGCTTCCCAGCGGGCAAAAGGGCCATGCGGAAAAAAGTGTCCAAACCAGAAATGCAGGACCGGCCATGGAGAAATGGGAGCCTTGCTACGCTGATGGGTGGGATGTAAATTGCCAACAGCCACTCTGGAGAAGTGTACGGTGTGTTCTGAAACATCTAAAAAACACAGCTTGGAGAGCATAGGGCACTTCCACTCATGGGCGTATAAATTGGGAAAACTAAAAATCAGCAAGACACAGGCACCCCAAAGTTTAGGGCTGCTCTGTTGACAAGAACCCCCACTTCATTACACCTTAAATATCCTAGGAAAGAGAAAAATGGATAAAGAAGTTGTGGTCCTCATGTACAATGGAATATCACTCAGCCATGAAATCCACGTCATAAGGCTAGTAGCAGCACGATGAGTGGATTTAGGTACGACGATTCTAAGTGAAATAAGTCACACAGAAAAAGACACTTATCATAAGATATCACTTAGAGAGGGAATGTAAAAACCGCTACACTTGAACTGAATTACAAAACAGAACAGAGTCACACGTTCAGAAAACACACTATGGCTGCTGAACGGGAAAGGTGAGGTGGGGTGATGCATAAAACAAGGGTTTCAAATTAGCTCAGATACCGTTCCATAAACCCAATATGTAAGAGACAAGACCTATTCCTTTTTCAGTGAACTGGACTCAACACCCCCTATTCACCGCACAAGAATATATCTGACTAGTAAGAATCTTCAAACCTATGTATTGATATCTCTCTGTAAGTGAGTCAAGGGGGTGTAAAGCGGCATAAACACAGCCGTGAAAAGCAGCTAAACCCCATTATAAAAATAAATTACTTTTCAAAACCCGTGAAACAAAGGCAGTGAAAGAGAGAGAAATTCTTACAAAATTCGTTCAGGGGCTGTGATGCAACCTGGATTGACCATATCTAGACCCACAGCTGATTGAGACATAAGGGTGGACACTCTTGGGGCTGAGAGGTTCGGTGAGGTTGGGTGAGCCAACGCAGACCCTTTCAAGTAATACTGCATGGTACCCATCCCATGGGTCCCAAATCTCCAGGTTCAAGGGCATCTTCCTACGTCGAAAACAGGCATGAGAAACCCAGAAGATGGTACACCGTGTGATCGGGAAAGGTTTCTAAAACGCACCTCATTTCTCATCTCCTTTGCTCGGGTTCGCCATTCCAGCCGATTTACTAGCCATCTCCCTCCTTGGAGAATCAGCACCTTTAACCTCCTGTTCCGTACAGGTTGCAATTTGTCCTGAGGATGAACGGGAAGAGGGGGAACCAATGAGAGACTAGCTCTAGGTGTTGGGACAGGCACAGGTCACTCTATTTTCCCATCAGGAAGAAGAATTAAGCACAAGCTCAGCCTGCCCCCCAGAACCAGAAGAGGGCCTGAAGCAATCCTGCGCTTTTGCGGCCAGCTCCCAAAAAAGCGAGTTGAAAAATGGAGCTCAGGGGCACTGCAATTCACAAACCTGCAGAGTTTTAAATGATACCTCTCGTCCACAAATATATTAAGGGAAGGCAACGAAGAGGCTTTGAAAGCAAGGCAGAATTGCAGGAAACAGATTTCAGGAGGTAGATTCGAATCGCCTTGAAAGCACATGAAAAGCGGCAAAACGTGGACAATGATGCCCTTGGCCAAAAAGGGCATATGCGTTTTTTCCTGAATATATTCAGGAAAAAACGCATACGCCCTTTTTGGCCAACCAAGCAACCTGGAAAGGCCAATCAGCGCTCCAAAGAAGTCTCGCTTCCCAGCGGGCAAAAGGGCCATGCGGAAAAAAGTGTCCAAACCAGAAATGCAGGACCGGCCATGGAGAAATGGGAGCCTTGCTACGCTGATGGGTGGGATGTAAATTGCCAACAGCCACTCTGGAGAAGTGTACGGTGTGTTCTGAAACATCTAAAAAACACAGCTTGGAGAGCATAGGGCACTTCCACTCATGGGCGTATAAATTGGGAAAACTAAAAATCAGCAAGACACAGGCACCCCAAAGTTTAGGGCTGCTCTGTTGACAAGAACCCCCACTTCATTACACCTTAAATATCCTAGGAAAGAGAAAAATGGATAAAGAAGTTGTGGTCCTCATGTACAATGGAATATCACTCAGCCATGAAATCCACGTCATAAGGCTAGTAGCAGCACGATGAGTGGATTTAGGTACGACGATTCTAAGTGAAATAAGTCACACAGAAAAAGACACTTATCATAAGATATCACTTAGAGAGGGAATGTAAAAACCGCTACACTTGAACTGAATTACAAAACAGAACAGAGTCACACGTTCAGAAAACACACTATGGCTGCTGAACGGGAAAGGTGAGGTGGGGTGATGCATAAAACAAGGGTTTCAAATTAGCTCAGATACCGTTCCATAAACCCAATATGTAAGAGACAAGACCTATTCCTTTTTCAGTGAACTGGACTCAACACCCCCTATTCACCGCACAAGAATATATCTGACTAGTAAGAATCTTCAAACCTATGTATTGATATCTCTCTGTAAGTGAGTCAAGGGGGTGTAAAGCGGCATAAACACAGCCGTGAAAAGCAGCTAAACCCCATTATAAAAATAAATTACTTTTCAAAACCCGTGAAACAAAGGCAGTGAAAGAGAGAGAAATTCTTACAAAATTCGTTCAGGGGCTGTGATGCAACCTGGATTGACCATATCTAGACCCACAGCTGATTGAGACATAAGGGTGGACACTCTTGGGGCTGAGAGGTTCGGTGAGGTTGGGTGAGCCAACGCAGACCCTTTCAAGTAATACTGCATGGTACCCATCCCATGGGTCCCAAATCTCCAGGTTCAAGGGCATCTTCCTACGTCGAAAACAGGCATGAGAAACCCAGAAGATGGTACACCGTGTGATCGGGAAAGGTTTCTAAAACGCACCTCATTTCTCATCTCCTTTGCTCGGGTTCGCCATTCCAGCCGATTTACTAGCCATCTCCCTCCTTGGAGAATCAGCACCTTTAACCTCCTGTTCCGTACAGGTTGCAATTTGTCCTGAGGATGAACGGGAAGAGGGGGAACCAATGAGAGACTAGCTCTAGGTGTTGGGACAGGCACAGGTCACTCTATTTTCCCATCAGGAAGAAGAATTAAGCACAAGCTCAGCCTGCCCCCCAGAACCAGAAGAGGGCCTGAAGCAATCCTGTGCTTTTGCGGCCAGCTCCCAAAAAAGCGAGTTGAAAAATGGAGCTCAGGGGCACTGCAATTCACAAACCTGCAGAGTTTTAAATGATACCTCTCGTCCACAAATATATTAAGGGAAGGCAACGAAGAGGCTTTGAAAGCAAGGCAGAATTGCAGGAAACAGATTTCAGGAGGTAGATTCGAATCGCCTTGAAAGCACATGAAAAGCGGCAAAACGTGGACAATGATGCCCTTGGCCAAAAAGGGCGTATGCGTTTTTTCCTGAATATATTCAGGAAAAAACGCATACGCCCTTTTTGGCCAACCAAGCAACCTGGAAAGGCCAATCAGCGCTCCAAAGAAGTCTCGCTTCCCAGCGGGCAAAAGGGCCATGCGGAAAAAAGTGTCCAAACCAGAAATGCAGGACCGGCCATGGAGAAATGGGAGCCTTGCTACGCTGATGGGTGGGATGTAAATTGCCAACAGCCACTCTGGAGAAGTGTACGGTGTGTTCTGAAACATCTAAAAAACACAGCTTGGAGAGCATAGGGCACTTCCACTCATGGGCGTATAAATTGAGAAAACTAAAAATCAGCAAGACACAGGCACCCCAAAGTTTAGGGTTGCTCTGTTGACAAGAACCCCCACTTCATTACACCTTAAATATCCTAGGAAAGAGAAAAATGGATAAAGAAGTTGTGGTCCTCATGTACAATGGAATATCACTCAGCCAGGAAATCCACGTCATAAGGCTAGTAGCAGCACGATGAGTGGATTTAGGTACGACGATTCTAAGTGAAATAAGTCACACAGAGAAAGACACTTATCATAAGATATCACTTAGAGAGGGAATGTAAAAACCGCTACACTTGAACTGAATTACAAAACAGAACAGAGTCACACGTTCAGAAAACACACTATGGCTGCTGAACGGGAAAGGTGAGGTGGGGTGATGCATAAAACAAGGGTTTCAAATTAGCTCCGATACCGTTCCATAAACCCAATATGTAAGAGACAAGACCTATTCCTTTTTCAGTGAACTGGACTCAACACCCCCTATTCACCGCACAAGAATATATCTGACTAGTAAGAATCCTCAAACCTATGTATTGATATCTCTCTGTAAGTGAGTCAAGGGGGTGTAAAGCGGCATAAACACAGCCGTGAAAAGCAGCTAAACCCCATTATAAAAATAAATTACTTTTAAAAACCCGTGAAACAAAGGCAGTGAAAGAGAGAGAAATTCTTACAAAATTCGTTCAGGGGCTGTGATGCAACCTGGATTGACCATATCTAGACCCACAGCTGATTGAGACATAAGGGTGGACACTCTTGGGGCTGAGAGGTTCGGTGAGGTTGGGTGAGCCAACGCAGACCCTTTCAAGTAATACTGCATGGTACCCATCCCATGGGTCCCAAATCTCCAGGTTCAAGGGCATCTTCCTACGTCGAAAACAGGCATGAGAAACCCAGAAGATGGTACACCGTGTGATCGGGAAAGGTTTCTAAAACGCACCTCATTTCTCATCTCCTTTGCTCGGGTTCGCCATTCCAACCGATTTACTAGCCATCTCCCTCCTTGGAGAATCAGCACCTTTAACCTACTGTTCCGTACAGGTTGCAATTTGTCCTGAGGATGAACGGGAAGAGGGGGAACCAATGAGAGACTAGCTCTAGGTGTTGGGACAGGCACAGGTCACTCTATTTTCCCATCAGGAAGAAGAATTAAGCACAAGCTCAGCCTGCCCCCCAGAACGAGAAGAGGGCCTGAAGCAATCCTGCGCTTTTGCGGCCAGCTCCCAAAAAAGCGAGTTGAAAAATGGAGCTCAGAGGCACTGCAATTCACAAACCTGCAGAGTTTTAAATGATACCTCTCGTCCACAAATATATTAAGGGAAGGCAACGAAGAGGCTTTGAAAGCAAGGCAGAATTGCAGGAAACAGATTTCAGGAGGTAGATTCGAATCGCCTTGAAAGCACATGAAAAGCGGCAAAACGTGGACAATGATGCCCTTGGCCAAAAAGGGCGTATGCGTTTTTTCCTGAATATATTCAGGAAAAAACGCATACGCCCTTTTTGGCCAACCAAGCAACCTGGAAAGGCCAATCAGCGCTCCAAAGAAGTCTCGCTTCCCAGCGGGCAAAAGGGCCATGCGGAAAAAAGTGTCCAAACCAGAAATGCAGGACCGGCCATGGAGAAATGGGAGCCTTGCTACGCTGATGGGTGGGATGTAAATTGCCAACACCCACTCTGGAGAAGTGTACGGTGTGTTCTGAAACATCTAAAAAACACAGCTTGGAGAGCATAGGGCACTTCCACTCATGGGCGTATAAATTGGGAAAACTAAAAATCAGCAAGACACAGGCACCCCAAAGTTTAGGGCTGCTCTGTTGACAAGAACCCCCACTTCATTACACCTTAAATATCCTAGGAAAGCGAAAAATGAATAAAGAAGTTGTGGTCCTCATGTACAATGGAATATCACTCAGCCATGAAATCCACGTCATAAGGCTAGTAGCAGCACGATGAGTGGATTTAGGTACGACGATTCTAAGTGAAATAAGTCACACAGAGAAAGACACTTATCATAAGATATCACTTAGAGAGGGAATGTAAAAACCGCTACACTTGAACTGAATTACAAAACAGAACAGAGTCACACGTTCAGAAAACACACTATGGCTGCTGAACGGGAAAGGTGAGGTGGGGTGATGCATAAAACAAGGGTTTCAAATTAGCTCAGATACCGTTCCATAAACCCAATATGTAAGAGACAAGACCTATTCCTTTTTCAGTGAACTGGACTCAACACCCCCTATTCACCGCACAAGAATATATCTGACTAGTAAGAATCTTCAAACCTATGTATTGATATCTCTCTGTAAGTGAGTCAAGGGGGTGTAAAGCGGCATAAACACAGCCGTGAAAAGCAGCTAAACCCCATTATAAAAATAAATTACTTTTCAAAACCCGTGAAACAAAGGCAGTGAAAGAGAGAGAAATTCTTACAAAATTCGTTCAGGGGCTGTGATGCAACCTGGATTGACCATATCTAGACCCACAGCTGATTGAGACATAAGGGTGGACACTCTTGGGGCTGAGAGGTTCGGTGAGGTTGGGTGAGCCAACGCAGACCCTTTCAAGTAATACTGCATGGTACCCATCCCATGGGTCCCAAATCTCCAGGTTCAAGGGCATCTTCCTACGTCGAAAACAGGCATGAGAAACCCAGAAGATGGTACACCGTGTGATCGGGAAAGGTTTCTAAAACGCACCTCATTTCTCATCTCCTTTGCTCGGGTTCGCCATTCCAGCCGATTTACTAGCCATCTCCCTCCTTGGAGAATCAGCACCTTTAACCTCCTGTTCCGTACAGGTTGCAATTTGTCCTGAGGATGAACGGGAAGAGGGGGAACCAATGAGAGACTAGCTCTAGGTGTTGGGACAGGCACAGGTCACTCTATTTTCCCATCAGGAAGAAGAATTAAGCACAAGCTCAGCCTGCCCCCCAGAACCAGAAGAGGGCCTGAAGCAATCCTGCGCTTTTGCGGCCAGCTCCCAAAAAAGCGAGTTGAAAAATGGAGCTCAGGGGCACTGCAATTCACAAACCTGCAGAGTTTTAAATGATACCTCTCGTCCACAAATATATTAAGGGAAGGCAACGAAGAGGCTTTGAAAGCAAGGCAGAATTGCAGGAAACAGATTTCAGGAGGTAGATTCGAATCGCCTTGAGAGCACATGAAAAGCGGCAAAACGTGGACAATGATGCCCTTGGCCAAAAAGGGCGTATGCGTTTTTTCCTGAATATATTCAGGAAAAAACGCATACGCCCTTTTTGGCCAACCAAGCAACCTGGAAAGGCCAATCAGCGCTCCAAAGAAGTCTCGCTTCCCAGCGGGCAAAAGGGCCATGCGGAAAAAAGTGTCCAAACCAGAAATGCAGGACCGGCCATGGAGAAATGGGAGCCTTGCTACGCTGATGGGTGGGATGTAAATTGCCAACAGCCACTCTGGAGAAGTGTACGGTGTGTTCTGAAACATCTAAAAAACACAGCTTGGAGAGCATAGGGCACTTCCACTCATGGGCGTATAAATTGGGAAAACTAAAAATCAGCAAGACACAGGCACCCCAAAGTTTAGGGCTGCTCTGTTGACAAGAACCCCCACTTCATTACACCTTAAATATCCTAGGAAAGCGAAAAATGAATAAAGAAGTTGTGGTCCTCATGTACAATGGAATATCACTCAGCCAGGAAATCCACGTCATAAGGCTAGTAGCAGCACGATGAGTGGATTTAGGTACGACGATTCTAAGTGAAATAAGTCACACAGAGAAAGACACTTATCATAAGATATCACTTAGAGAGGGAATGTAAAAACCGCTACACTTGAACTGAATTACAAAACAGAACAGAGTCACACGTTCAGAAAACACACTATGGCTGCTGAACGGGAAAGGTGAGGTGGGGTGATGTATAAAACAAGGGTTTCAAATTAGCTCAGATACCGTTCCATAAACCCAATATGTAAGAGACAAGACCTATTCCTTTTTCAGTGAACTGGACTCAACACCCCCTATTCACCGCACAAGAATATATCTGACTAGTAAGAATCTTCAAACCTATGTATTGATATCTCTCTGTAAGTGAGTCAAGGGGGTGTAAAGCGGCATAAACACAGCCGTGAAAAGCAGCTAAACCCCATTATAAAAATAAATTACTTTTCAAAACCCGTGAAACAAAGGCAGTGAAAGAGAGAGAAATTCTTACAAAATTCGTTCAGGGGCTGTGATGCAACCTGGATTGACCATATCTAGACCCACAGCTGATTGAGACATAAGGGTGGACACTCTTGGGGCTGAGAGGTTCGGTGAGGTTGGGTGAGCCAACGCAGACCCTTTCAAGTAATACTGCATGGTACCCATCCCATGGGTCCCAAATCTCCAGGTTCAAGGGCATCTTCCTACGTCGAAAACAGGCATGAGAAACCCAGAAGATGGTACACCGTGTGATCGGGAAAGGTTTCTAAAACGCACCTCATTTCTCATCTCCTTTGCTCGGGTTCGCCATTCCAGCCGATTTACTAGCCATCTCCCTCCTTGGAGAATCAGCACCTTTAACCTCCTGTTCCGTACAGGTTGCAATTTGTCCTGAGGATGAACGGGAAGAGGGGGAACCAATGAGAGACTAGCTCTAGGTGTTGGGACAGGCACAGGTCACTCTATTTTCCCATCAGGAAGAAGAATTAAGCACAAGCTCAGCCTGCCCCCCAGAACCAGAAGAGGGCCTGAAGCAATCCTGCGCTTTTGCGGCCAGCTCCCAAAAAAGCGAGTTGAAAAATGGAGCTCAGGGGCACTGCAATTCACAAACCTGCAGAGTTTTAAATGATACCTCTCGTCCACAAATATATTAAGGGAAGGCAACGAAGAGGCTTTGAAAGCAAGGCAGAATTGCAGGAAACAGATTTCAGGAGGTAGATTCGAATCGCCTTGAAAGCACATGAAAAGCGGCAAAACGTGGACAATGATGCCCTTGGCCAAAAAGGGCATATGCGTTTTTTCCTGAATATATTCAGGAAAAAACGCATACGCCCTTTTTGGCCAACCAAGCAACCTGGAAAGGCCAATCAGCGCTCCAAAGAAGTCTCGCTTCCCAGCGGGCAAAAGGGCCATGCGGAAAAAAGTGTCCAAACCAGAAATGCAGGACCGGCCATGGAGAAATGGGAGCCTTGCTACGCTGATGGGTGGGATGTAACTTGCCAACAGCCACTCTGGAGAAGTGTACGGTGTGTTCTGAAACATCTAAAAAACACAGCTTGGAGAGCATAGGGCACTTCCACTCATGGGCGTATAAATTGGGAAAACTAAAAATCAGCAAGACACAGGCACCCCAAAGTTTAGGGCTGCTCTGTTGACAAGAACCCCCACTTCATTACACCTTAAATATCCTAGGAAAGAGAAAAATGGATAAAGAAGTTGTGGTCCTCATGTACAATGGAATATCACTCAGCCATGAAATCCACGTCATAAGGCTAGTAGCAGCACGATGAGTGGATTTAGGTACGACGATTCTAAGTGAAATAAGTCACACAGAAAAAGACACTTATCATAAGATATCACTTAGAGAGGGAATGTAAAAACCGCTACACTTGAACTGAATTACAAAACAGAACAGAGTCACACGTTCAGAAAACACACTATGGCTGCTGAACGGGAAAGGTGAGGTGGGGTGATGCATAAAACAAGGGTTTCAAATTAGCTCAGATACCGTTCCATAAACCCAATATGTAAGAGACAAGACCTATTCCTTTTTCAGTGAACTGGACTCAACACCCCCTATTCACCGCACAAGAATATATCTGACTAGTAAGAATCTTCAAACCTATGTATTGATATCTCTCTGTAAGTGAGTCAAGGGGGTGTAAAGCGGCATAAACACAGCCGTGAAAAGCAGCTAAACCCCATTATAAAAATAAATTACTTTTCAAAACCCGTGAAACAAAGGCAGTGAAAGAGAGAGAAATTCTTACAAAATTCGTTCAGGGGCTGTGATGCAACCTGGATTGACCATATCTAGACCCACAGCTGATTGAGACATAAGGGTGGACACTCTTGGGGCTGAGAGGTTCGGTGAGGTTGGGTGAGCCAACGCAGACCCTTTCAAGTAATACTGCATGGTACCCATCCCATGGGTCCCAAATCTCCAGGTTCAAGGGCATCTTCCTACGTCGAAAACAGGCATGAGAAACCCAGAAGATGGTACACCGTGTGATCGGGAAAGGTTTCTAAAACGCACCTCATTTCTCATCTCCTTTGCTCGGGTTCGCCATTCCAGCCGATTTACTAGCCATCTCCCTCCTTGGAGAATCAGCACCTTTAACCTCCTGTTCCGTACAGGTTGCAATTTGTCCTGAGGATGAACGGGAAGAGGGGGAACCAATGAGAGACTAGCTCTAGGTGTTGGGACAGGCACAGGTCACTCTATTTTCCCATCAGGAAGAAGAATTAAGCACAAGCTCAGCCTGCCCCCCAGAACCAGAAGAGGGCCTGAAGCAATCCTGCGCTTTTGCGGCCAGCTCCCAAAAAAGCGAGTTGAAAAATGGAGCTCAGGGGCACTGCAATTCACAAACCTGCAGAGTTTTAAATGATACCTCTCGTCCACAAATATATTAAGGGAAGGCAACGAAGAGGCTTTGAAAGCAAGGCAGAATTGCAGGAAACAGATTTCAGGAGGTAGATTCGAATCGCCTTGAAAGCACATGAAAAGCGGCAAAACGTGGACAATGATGCCCTTGGCCAAAAAGGGCGTATGCGTTTTTTCCTGAATATATTCAGGAAAAAACGCATACGCCCTTTTTGGCCAACCAAGCAACCTGGAAAGGCCAATCAGCGCTCCAAAGAAGTCTCGCTTCCCAGCGGGCAAAAGGGCCATGCGGAAAAAAGTGTCCAAACCAGAAATGCAGGACCGGCCATGGAGAAATGGGAGCCTTGCTACGCTGATGGGTGGGATGTAAATTGCCAACAGCCACTCTGGAGAAGTGTACGGTGTGTTCTGAAACATCTAAAAAACACAGCTTGGAGAGCATAGGGCACTTCCACTCATGGGCGTATAAATTGAGAAAACTAAAAATCAGCAAGACACAGGCACCCCAAAGTTTAGGGCTGCTCTGTTGACAAGAACCCCCACTTCATTACACCTTAAATATCCTAGGAAAGAGAAAAATGGATAAAGAAGTTGTGGTCCTCATGTACAATGGAATATCACTCAGCCAGGAAATCCACGTCATAAGGCTAGTAGCAGCACGATGAGTGGATTTAGGTACGACGATTCTAAGTGAAATAAGTCACACAGAGAAAGACACTTATCATAAGATATCACTTAGAGAGGGAATGTAAAAACCGCTACACTTGAACTGAATTACAAAACAGAACAGAGTCACACGTTCAGAAAACACACTATGGCTGCTGAACGGGAAAGGTGAGGTGGGGTGATGCATAAAACAAGGGTTTCAAATTAGCTCCGATACCGTTCCATAAACCCAATATGTAAGAGACAAGACCTATTCCTTTTTCAGTGAACTGGACTCAACACCCCCTATTCACCGCACAAGAATATATCTGACTAGTAAGAATCCTCAAACCTATGTATTGATATCTCTCTGTAAGTGAGTCAAGGGGGTGTAAAGCGGCATAAACACAGCCGTGAAAAGCAGCTAAACCCCATTATAAAAATAAATTACTTTTAAAAACCCGTGAAACAAAGGCAGTGAAAGAGAGAGAAATTCTTACAAAATTCGTTCAGGGGCTGTGATGCAACCTGGATTGACCATATCTAGACCCACAGCTGATTGAGACATAAGGGTGGACACTCTTGGGGCTGAGAGGTTCGGTGAGGTTGGGTGAGCCAACGCAGACCCTTTCAAGTAATACTGCATGGTACCCATCCCATGGGTCCCAAATCTCCAGGTTCAAGGGCATCTTCCTACGTCGAAAACAGGCATGAGAAACCCAGAAGATGGTACACCGTGTGATCGGGAAAGGTTTCTAAAACGCACCTCATTTCTCATCTCCTTTGCTCGGGTTCGCCATTCCAACCGATTTACTAGCCATCTCCCTCCTTGGAGAATCAGCACCTTTAACCTACTGTTCCGTACAGGTTGCAATTTGTCCTGAGGATGAACGGGAAGAGGGGGAACCAATGAGAGACTAGCTCTAGGTGTTGGGACAGGCACAGGTCACTCTATTTTCCCATCAGGAAGAAGAATTAAGCACAAGCTCAGCCTGCCCCCCAGAACCAGAAGAGGGCCTGAAGCAATCCTGCGCTTTTGCGGCCAGCTCCCAAAAAAGCGAGTTGAAAAATGGAGCTCAGGGGCACTGCAATTCACAAACCTGCAGAGTTTTAAATGATACCTCTCGTCCACAAATATATTAAGGGAAGGCAACGAAGAGGCTTTGAAAGCAAGGCAGAATTGCAGGAAACAGATTTCAGGAGGTAGATTCGAATCGCCTTGAAAGCACATGAAAAGCGGCAAAACGTGGACAATGATGCCCTTGGCCAAAAAGGGCGTATGCGTTTTTTCCTGAATATATTCAGGAAAAAACGCATACGCCCTTTTTGGCCAACCAAGCAACCTGGAAAGGCCAATCAGCGCTCCAAAGAAGTCTCGCTTCCCAGCGGGCAAAAGGGCCATGCGGAAAAAAGTGTCCAAACCAGAAATGCAGGACCGGCCATGGAGAAATGGGAGCCTTGCTACGCTGATGGGTGGGATGTAAATTGCCAACAGCCACTCTGGAGAAGTGTACGGTGTGTTCTGAAACATCTAAAAAACACAGCTTGGAGAGCATAGGGCACTTCCACTCATGGGCGTATAAAGTGGGAAAACTAAAAATCAGCAAGACACAGGCACCCCAAAGTTTAGGGCTGCTCTGTTGACAAGAACCCCCACTTCATTACACCTTAAATATCCTAGGAAAGCGAAAAATGAATAAAGAAGTTGTGGTCCTCATGTACAATGGAATATCACTCAGCCAGGAAATCCACGTCATAAGGCTAGTAGCAGCACGATGAGTGGATTTAGGTACGACGATTCTAAGTGAAATAAGTCACACAGAGAAAGACACTTATCATAAGATATCACTTAGAGAGGGAATGTAAAAACCGCTACACTTGAACTGAATTACAAAACAGAACAGAGTCACACGTTCAGAAAACACACTATGGCTGCTGAACGGGAAAGGTGAGGTGGGGTGATGCATAAAACAAGGGTTTCAAATTAGCTCAGATACCGTTCCATAAACCCAATATGTAAGAGACAAGACCTATTCCTTTTTCAGTGAACTGGACTCAACACCCCCTATTCACCGCACAAGAATATATCTGACTAGTAAGAATCTTCAAACCTATGTATTGATATCTCTCTGTAAGTGAGTCAAGGGGGTGTAAAGCGGCATAAACACAGCCGTGAAAAGCAGCTAAACCCCATTATAAAAATAAATTACTTTTCAAAACCCGTGAAACAAAGGCAGTGAAAGAGAGAGAAATTCTTACAAAATTCGTTCAGGGGCTGTGATGCAACCTGGATTGACCATATCTAGACCCACAGCTGATTGAGACATAAGGGTGGACACTCTTGGGGCTGAGAGGTTCGGTGAGGTTGGGTGAGCCAACGCAGACCCTTTCAAGTAATACTGCATGGTACCCATCCCATGGGTCCCAAATCTCCAGGTTCAAGGGCATCTTCCTACGTCGAAAACAGGCATGAGAAACCCAGAAGATGGTACACCGTGTGATCGGGAAAGGTTTCTAAAACGCACCTCATTTCTCATCTCCTTTGCTCGGGTTCGCCATTCCAACCGATTTACTAGCCATCTCCCTCCTTGGAGAATCAGCACCTTTAACCTCCTGTTCCGTACAGGTTGCAATTTGTCCTGAGGATGAACGGGAAGAGGGGGAACCAATGAGAGACTAGCTCTAGGTGTTGGGACAGGCACAGGTCACTCTATTTTCCCATCAGGAAGAAGAATTAAGCACAAGCTCAGCCTGCCCCCCAGAACCAGAAGAGGGCCTGAAGCAATCCTGCGCTTTTGCGGCCAGCTCCCAAAAAAGCGAGTTGAAAAATGGAGCTCAGGGGCACTGCAATTCACAAACCTGCAGAGTTTTAAATGATACCTCTCGTCCACAAATATATTAAGGGAAGGCAACGAAGAGGCTTTGAAAGCAAGGCAGAATTGCAGGAAACAGATTTCAGGAGGTAGATTCGAATCGCCTTGAAAGCACATGAAAAGCGGCAAAACGTGGACAATGATGCCCTTGGCCAAAAAGGGCGTATGCGTTTTTTCCTGAATATATTCAGGAAAAAACGCATACGCCCTTTTTGGCCAACCAAGCAACCTGGAAAGGCCAATCAGCGCTCCAAAGAAGTCTCGCTTCCCAGCGGGCAAAAGGGCCATGCGGAAAAAAGTGTCCAAACCAGAAATGCAGGACCGGCCATGGAGAAATGGGAGCCTTGCTACGCTGATGGGTGGGATGTAAATTGCCAACAGCCACTCTGGAGAAGTGTACGGTGTGTTCTGAAACATCTAAAAAACACAGCTTGGAGAGCATAGGGCACTTCCACTCATGGGCGTATAAATTGGGAAAACTAAAAATCAGCAAGACACAGGCACCCCAAAGTTTAGGGCTGCTCTGTTGACAAGAACCCCCACTTCATTACACCTTAAATATCCTAGGAAAGAGAAAAATGGATAAAGAAGTTGTGGTCCTCATGTACAATGGAATATCACTCAGCCAGGAAATCCACGTCATAAGGCTAGTAGCAGCACGATGAGTGGATTTAGGTACGACGATTCTAAGTGAAATAAGTCACACAGAAAAAGACACTTATCATAAGATATCACTTAGAGAGGGAATGTAAAAACCGCTACACTTGAACTGAATTACAAAACAGAACAGAGTCACACGTTCAGAAAACACACTATGGCTGCTGAACGGGAAAGGTGAGGTGGGGTGATGCATAAAACAAGGGTTTCAAATTAGCTCAGATACCGTTCCATAAACCCAATATGTAAGAGACAAGACCTATTCCTTTTTCAGTGAACTGGACTCAACACCCCCTATTCACCGCACAAGAATATATCTGACTAGTAAGAATCCTCAAACCTATGTATTGATATCTCTCTGTAAGTGAGTCAAGGGGGTGTAAAGCGGCATAAACACAGCCGTGAAAAGCAGCTAAACCCCATTATAAAAATAAATTACTTTTAAAAACCCGTGAAACAAAGGCAGTGAAAGAGAGAGAAATTCTTACAAAATTCGTTCAGGGGCTGTGATGCAACCTGGATTGACCATATCTAGACCCACAGCTGATTGAGACATAAGGGTGGACACTCTTGGGGCTGAGAGGTTCGGTGAGGTTGGGTGAGCCAACGCAGACCCTTTCAAGTAATACTGCATGGTACCCATCCCATGGGTCCCAAATCTCCAGGTTCAAGGGCATCTTCCTACGTCGAAAACAGGCATGAGAAACCCAGAAGATGGTACACCGTGTGATCGGGAAAGGTTTCTAAAACGCACCTCATTTCTCATCTCCTTTGCTCGGGTTCGCCATTCCAACCGATTTACTAGCCATCTCCCTCCTTGGAGAATCAGCACCTTTAACCTACTGTTCCGTACAGGTTGCAATTTGTCCTGAGGATGAACGGGAAGAGGGGGAACCAATGAGAGACTAGCTCTAGGTGTTGGGACAGGCACAGGTCACTCTATTTTCCCATCAGGAAGAAGAATTAAGCACAAGCTCAGCCTGCCCCCCAGAACGAGAAGAGGGCCTGAAGTAATCCTGCGCTTTTGCGGCCAGCTCCCAAAAAAGCGAGTTGAAAAATGGAGCTCAGGGGCACTGCAATTCACAAACCTGCAGAGTTTTAAATGATACCTCTCGTCCACAAATATATTAAGGGAAGGCAACGAAGAGGCTTTGAAAGCAAGGCAGAATTGCAGGAAACAGATTTCAGGAGGTAGATTCGAATCGCCTTGAAAGCACATGAAAAGCGGCAAAACGTGGACAATGATGCCCTTGGCCAAAAAGGGCGTATGCGTTTTTTCCTGAATATATTCAGGAAAAAACGCATACGCCCTTTTTGGCCAACCAAGCAACCTGGAAAGGCCAATCAGCGCTGCAAAGAAGTCTCGCTTCCCAGCGGGCAAAAGGGCCATGCGGAAAAAAGTGTCCAAACCAGAAATGCAGGACCGGCCATGGAGAAATGGGAGCCTTGCTACGCTGATGGGTGGGATGTAAATTGCCAACAGCCACTCTGGAGAAGTGTACGGTGTGTTCTGAAACATCTAAAAAACACAGCTTGGAGAGCATAGGGCACTTCCACTCATGGGCGTATAAAGTGGGAAAACTAAAAATCAGCAAGACACAGGCACCCCAAAGTTTAGGGCTGCTCTGTTGACAAGAACCCCCACTTCATTACACCTTAAATATCCTAGGAAAGCGAAAAATGAATAAAGAAGTTGTGGTCCTCATGTACAATGGAATATCACTCAGCCAGGAAATCCACGTCATAAGGCTAGTAGCAGCACGATGAGTGGATTTAGGTACGACGATTCTAAGTGAAATAAGTCACACAGAGAAAGACACTTATCATAAGATATCACTTAGAGAGGGAATGTAAAAACCGCTACACTTGAACTGAATTACAAAACAGAACAGAGTCACACGTTCAGAAAACACACTATGGCTGCTGAACGGGAAAGGTGAGGTGGGGTGATGCATAAAACAAGGGTTTCAAATTAGCTCAGATACCGTTCCATAAACCCAATATGTAAGAGACAAGACCTATTCCTTTTTCAGTGAACTGGACTCAACACCCCCTATTCACCGCACAAGAATATATCTGACTAGTAAGAATCTTCAAACCTATGTATTGATATCTCTCTGTAAGTGAGTCAAGGGGGTGTAAAGTGGCATAAACACAGCCGTGAAAAGCAGCTAAACCCCATTATAAAAATAAATTACTTTTAAAAACCCGTGAAACAAAGGCAGTGAAAGAGAGAGAAATTCTTACAAAATTCGTTCAGGGGCTGTGATGCAACCTGGATTGACCATATCTAGACCCACAGCTGATTGAGACATAAGGGTGGACACTCTTGGGGCTGAGAGGTTCGGTGAGGTTGGGTGAGCCAACGCAGACCCTTTCAAGTAATACTGCATGGTACCCATCCCATGGGTCCCAAATCTCCAGGTTCAAGGGCATCTTCCTACGTCGAAAACAGGCATGAGAAACCCAGAAGATGGTACACCGTGTGATCGGGAAAGGTTTCTAAAACGCACCTCATTTCTCATCTCCTTTGCTCGGGTTCGCCATTCCAGCCGATTTACTAGCCATCTCCCTCCTTGGAGAATCAGCACCTTTAACCTCCTGTTCCGTACAGGTTGCAATTTGTCCTGAGGATGAACGGGAAGAGGGGGAACCAATGAGAGACTAGCTCTAGGTGTTGGGACAGGCACAGGTCACTCTATTTTCCCATCAGGAAGAAGAATTAAGCACAAGCTCAGCCTGCCCCCCAGAACCAGAAGAGGGCCTGAAGCAATCCTGCGCTTTTGCGGCCAGCTCCCAAAAAAGCGAGTTGAAAAATGGAGCTCAGGGGCACTGCAATTCACAAACCTGCAGAGTTTTAAATGATACCTCTCGTCCACAAATATATTAAGGGAAGGCAACGAAGAGGCTTTGAAAGCAAGGCAGAATTGCAGGAAACAGATTTCAGGAGGTAGATTCGAATCGCCTTGAAAGCACATGAAAAGCGGCAAAACGTGGACAATGATGCCCTTGGCCAAAAAGGGCGTATGCGTTTTTTCCTGAATATATTCAGGAAAAAACGCATACGCCCTTTTTGGCCAACCAAGCAACCTGGAAAGGCCAATCAGCGCTCCAAAGAAGTCTCGCTTCCCAGCGGGCAAAAGGGCCATGCGGAAAAAAGCGTCCAAACCAGAAATGCAGGACCGGCCATGGAGAAATGGGAGCCTTGCTTCGCTGATGGGTGGGATGTAAATTGCCAACAGCCACTCTGGAGAAGTGTACGGTGTGTTCTGAAATATCTAAAAAACACAGCTTGGAGAGCATAGGGCACTTCCACTCATGGGCGTATAAATTGGGAAAACTAAAAATCAGCAAGACACAGGCACCCCAAAGTTTAGGGCTGCTCTGTTGACAAGAACCCCCACTTCATTACACCTTAAATATCCTAGGAAAGCGAAAAATGAATAAAGAAGTTGTGGTCCTCATGTACAATGGAATATCACTCAGCCATGAAATCCACGTCATAATGCTAGTAGCAGCACGATGAGTGGATTTAGGTACGACGATTCTAAGTGAAATAAGTCACACAGAAAAAGACACTTATCATAAGATATCACTTAGAGAGGGAATGTAAAAACCGCTACACTTGAACTGAATTACAAAACAGAACAGAGTCACACGTTCAGAAAACACACTATGGCTGCTGAACGGGAAAGGTGAGGTGGGGTGATGCATAAAACAAGGGTTTCAAATTAGCTCAGATACCGTTCCATAAACCCAATATGTAAGAGACAAGACCTATTCCTTTTTCGGTGAACTGGACTCAACACCCCCTATTCACCGCACAAGAATATATCTGACTAGTAAGAATCTTCAAACCTATGTATTGATATCTCTCTGTAAGTGAGTCAAGGGGGTGTAAAGCGGCATAAACACAGCCGTGAAAAGCAGCTAAACCCCATTATAAAAATAAATTACTTTTCAAAACCCGTGAAACAAAGGCAGTGAAAGAGAGAGAAATTCTTACAAAATTCGTTCAGGGGCCGTGATGCAACCTGGATTGACCATATCTAGACCCACAGCTGATTGAGACATAAGGGTGGACACTCTTGGGGCTGAGAGTTTCGGTGAGGTTGGGTGAGCCAACGCAGACCCTTTCAAGTAATACTGCATGGTACCCATCCCATGGGTCCCAAATCTCCAGGTTCAATGGCATCTTCCTACGTCGAAAACAGGCATGAGAAACCCAGAAGATGGTACACCGTGTGATCGGGAAAGGTTTCTAAAACGCACCTCATTTCTAATCTCCTTTGCTCGGGTTCGCCATTCCAGCCGATTTACTAGCCATCTCCCTCCTTGGAGAATCAGCACCTTTAACCTCCTGTTCCGTACAGGTTGCAATTTGTCCTGAGGATGAACGGGAAGAGGGGGAACCAATGAGAGACTAGCTCTAGGTGTTGGGACAGGCACAGGTCACTCTATTTTCCCATCAGGAAGAAGAATTAAGCACAAGCTCAGCCTGCCCCCCAGAACCAGAAGAGGGCCTGAAGCAATCCTGCGCTTTTGCGGCCAGCTCCCAAAAAAGCGAGTTGAAAAATGGAGCTCAGGGGCACTGCAATTCACAAACCTGCAGAGTTTTAAATGATACCTCTCGTCCACAAATATATTAAGGGAAGGCAACGAAGAGGCTTTGAAAGCAAGGCAGAATTGCAGGAAACAGATTTCAGGAGGTAGATTCGAATCGCCTTGAAAGCACATGAAAAGCGGCAAAACGTGGACAATGATGCCCTTGGCCAAAAAGGGCGTATGCGTTTTTTCCTGAATATATTCAGGAAAAAACGCATACGCCCTTTTTGGCCAACCAAGCAACCTGGAAAGGCCAATCAGCGCTCCAAAGAAGTCTCGCTTCCCAGCGGGCAAAAGGGCCATGCGGAAAAAAGTGTCCAAACCAGAAATGCAGGACCGGCCATGGAGAAATGGGAGCCTTGCTACGCTGATGGGTGGGATGTAAATTGCCAACAGCCACTCTGGAGAAGTGTACGGTGTGTTCTGAAACATCTAAAAAACACAGCTTGGAGAGCATAGGGCACTTCCACTCATGGGCGTATAAATTGGGAAAACTAAAAATCAGCAAGACACAGGCACCCCAAAGTTTAGGGCTGCTCTGTTGACAAGAACCCCCACTTCATTACACCTTAAATATCCTAGGAAAGAGAAAAATGGATAAAGAAGTTGTGGTCCTCATGTACAATGGAATATCACTCAGCCATGAAATCCACGTCATAAGGCTAGTAGCAGCACGATGAGTGGATTTAGGTACGACGATTCTAAGTGAAATAAGTCACACAGAAAGAGACACTTATCATAAGATATCACTTAGAGAGGGAATGTAAAAACCGCTACACTTGAACTGAATTACAAAACAGAACAGAGTCACACGTTCAGAAAACACACTATGGCTGCTGAACGGGAAAGGTGAGGTGGGGTGATGCATAAAACAAGGGTTTCAAATTAGCTCAGATACCGTTCCATAAACCCAATATGTAAGAGACAAGACCTATTCCTTTTTCAGTGAACTGGACTCAACACCCCCTATTCACCGCACAAGAATATATCTGACTAGTAAGAATCTTCAAACCTATGTATTGATATCTCTCTGTAAGTGAGTCAAGGGGGTGTAAAGCGGCATAAACACAGCCGTGAAAAGCAGCTAAACCCCATTATAAAAATAAATTACTTTTCAAAACCCGTGAAACAAAGGCAGTGAAAGAGAGAGAAATTCTTACAAAATTCGTTCAGGGGCTGTGATGCAACCTGGATTGACCATATCTAGACCCACAGCTGATTGAGACATAAGGGTGGACACTCTTGGGGCTGAGAGGTTCGGTGAGGTTGGGTGAGCCAACGCAGACCCTTTCAAGTAATACTGCATGGTACCCATCCCATGGGTCCCAAATCTCCAGGTTCAAGGGCATCTTCCTACGTCGAAAACAGGCATGAGAAACCCAGAAGATGGTACACCGTGTGATCGGGAAAGGTTTCTAAAACGCACCTCATTTCTCATCTCCTTTGCTCGGGTTCGCCATTCCAGCCGATTTACTAGCCATCTCCCTCCTTGGAGAATCAGCACCTTTAACCTCCTGTTCCGTACAGGTTGCAATTTGTCCTGAGGATGAACGGGAAGAGGGGGAACCAATGAGAGACTAGCTCTAGGTGTTGGGACAGGCACAGGTCACTCTATTTTCCCATCAGGAAGAAGAATTAAGCACAAGCTCAGCCTGCCCCCCAGAACCAGAAGAGGGCCTGAAGCAATCCTGCGCTTTTGCGGCCAGCTCCCAAAAAAGCGAGTTGAAAAATGGAGCTCAGGGGCACTGCAATTCACAAACCTGCAGAGTTTTAAATGATACCTCTCGTCCACAAATATATTAAGGGAAGGCAATGAAGAGGCTTTGAAAGCAAGGCAGAATTGCAGGAAACAGATTTCAGGAGGTAGATTCGAATCGCCTTGAAAGCACATGAAAAGCGGCAAAACGTGGACAATGATGCCCTTGGCCAAAAAGGGCGTATGCGTTTTTTCCTGAATATATTCAGGAAAAAACGCATACGCCCTTTTTGGCCAACCAAGCAACCTGGAAAGGCCAATCAGCGCTCCAAAGAAGTCTCGCTTCCCAGCGGGCAAAAGGGCCATGCGGAAAAAAGTGTCCAAACCAGAAATGCAGGACCGGCCATGGAGAAATGGGAGCCTTGCTACGCTGATGGGTGGGATGTAAATTGCCAACAGCCACTCTGGAGAAGTGTACGGTGTGTTCTGAAACATCTAAAAAACACAGCTTGGAGAGCATAGGCCACTTCCACTCATGGGCGTATAAATTGAGAAAACTAAAAATCAGCAAGACACAGGCACCCCAAAGTTTAGGGCTGCTCTGTTGACAAGAACCCCCACTTCATTACACCTTAAATATCCTAGGAAAGAGAAAAATGGATAAAGAAGTTGTGGTCCTCACGTACAATGGAATATCACTCAGCCATGAAATCCACGTCATAAGGCTAGTAGCAGCACGATGAGTGGATTTAGGTACGACGATTCTAAGTGAAATAAGTCACACAGAAAACGACACTTATCATAAGATATCACTTAGAGAGGGAATGTAAAAACCGCTACACTTGAACTGAATTACAAAACAGAACAGAGTCACACGTTCAGAAAACACACTATGGCTGCTGAACGGGAAAGGTGAGGTGGGGTGATGCATAAAACAAGGGTTTCAAATTAGCTCCGATACCGTTCCATAAACCCAATATGTAAGAGACAAGACCTATTCCTTTTTCAGTGAACTGGACTAAACACCCCCTATTCACCGCACAAGAATATATCTGACTAGTAAGAATCTTCAAACCTATGTATTGATATCTCTCTGTAAGTGAGTCAAGGGGGTGTAAAGCGGCATAAACACAGCCGTGAAAAGCAGCTAAACCCCATTATAAAAATAAATTACTTTTCAAAACCCGTGAAACAAAGGCAGTGAAAGAGAGAGAAATTCTTACAAAATTCGTTCAGGGGCTGTGATGCAACCTGGATTGACCATATCTAGACCCACAGCTGATTGAGACATAAGGGTGGACACTCTTGGGGCTGAGAGGTTCGGTGAGGTTGGGTGAGCCAACGCAGACCCTTTCAAGTAATACTGCATGGTACCCATCCCATGGGTCCCAAATCTCCAGGTTCAAGGGCATCTTCCTACGTCGAAAACAGGCATGAGAAACCCAGAAGATGGTACACCGTGTGATCGGGAAAGGTTTCTAAAACGCACCTCATTTCTCATCTCCTTTGCTCGGGTTCGCCATTCCAGCCGATTTACTAGCCATCTCCCTCCTTGGAGAATCAGCACCTTTAACCTCCTGTTCCGTACAGGTTGCAATTTGTCCTGAGGATGAACGGGAAGAGGGGGAACCAATGAGAGACTAGCTCTAGGTGTTGGGACAGGCACAGGTCACTCTATTTTCCCATCAGGAAGAAGAATTAAGCACAAGCTCAGCCTGCCCCCCAGAACCAGAAGAGGGCCTGAAGCAATCCTGCGCTTTTGCGGCCAGCTCCCAAAAAAGCGAGTTGAAAAATGGAGCTCAGGGGCACTGCAATTCACAAACCTGCAGAGTTTTAAATGATACCTCTCGTCCACAAATATATTAAGGGAAGGCAATGAAGAGGCTTTGAAAGCAAGGCAGAATTGCAGGAAACAGATTTCAGGAGGTAGATTCGAATCGCCTTGAAAGCACATGAAAAGCGGCAAAACGTGGACAATGATGCCCTTGGCCAAAAAGGGCGTATGCGTTTTTTCCTGAATATATTCAGGAAAAAACGCATACGCCCTTTTTGGCCAACCAAGCAACCTGGAAAGGCCAATCAGCGCTCCAAAGAAGTCTCGCTTCCCAGCGGGCAAAAGGGCCATGCGGAAAAAAGTGTCCAAACCAGAAATGCAGGACCGGCCATGGAGAAATGGGAGCCTTGCTACGCTGATGGGTGGGATGTAAATTGCCAACAGCCACTCTGGAGAAGTGTACGGTGTGTTCTGAAACATCTAAAAAACACAGCTTGGAGAGCATAGGCCACTTCCACTCATGGGCGTATAAATTGAGAAAACTAAAAATCAGCAAGACACAGGCACCCCAAAGTTTAGGGCTGCTCTGTTGACAAGAACCCCCACTTCATTACACCTTAAATATCCTAGGAAAGAGAAAAATGGATAAAGAAGTTGTGGTCCTCACGTACAATGGAATATCACTCAGCCATGAAATCCACGTCATAAGGCTAGTAGCAGCACGATGAGTGGATTTAGGTACGACGATTCTAAGTGAAATAAGTCACACAGAGAAAGACACTTATCATAAGATATCACTTAGAGAGGGAATGTAAAAACCGCTACACTTGAACTGAATTACAAAACAGAACAGAGTCACACGTTCAGAAAACACACTATGGCTGCTGAACGGGAAAGGTGAGGTGGGGTGATGCATAAAACAAGGGTTTCAAATTAGCTCCGATACCGTTCCATAAACCCAATATGTAAGAGACAAGACCTATTCCTTTTTCAGTGAACTGGACTAAACACCCCCTATTCACCGCACAAGAATATATCTGACTAGTAAGAATCTTCAAACCTATGTATTGATATCTCTCTGTAAGTGAGTCAAGGGGGTGTAAAGCGGCATAAACACAGCCGTGAAAAGCAGCTAAACCCCATTATAAAAATAAATTACTTTTAAAAACCCGTGAAACAAAGGCAGTGAAAGAGAGAAAAATTCTTACAAAATTCGTTCAGGGGCTGTGATGCAACCTGGATTGACCATATCTAGACCCACAGCTGATTGAGACATAAGGGTGGACACTCTTGGGGCTGAGAGGTTCGGTGAGGTTGGGTGAGCCAACGCAGACCCTTTCAAGTAATACTGCATGGTACCCATCCCATGGGTCCCAAATCTCCAGGTTCAAGGGCATCTTCCTACGTCGAAAACAGGCATGAGAAACCCAGAAGATGGTACACCGTGTGATCGGGAAAGGTTTCTAAAACGCACCTCATTTCTCATCTCCTTTGCTCGGGTTCGCCATTCCAACCGATTTACTAGCCATCTCCCTCCTTGGAGAATCAGCACCTTTAACCTACTGTTCCGTACAGGTTGCAATTTGTCCTGAGGATGAACGGGAAGAGGGGGAACCAATGAGAGACTAGCTCTAGGTGTTGGGACAGGCACAGGTCACTCTATTTTCCCATCAGGAAGAAGAATTAAGCACAAGCTCAGCCTGCCCCCCAGAACCAGAAGAGGGCCTGAAGCAATCCTGCGCTTTTGCGGCCAGCTCCCAAAAAAGCGAGTTGAAAAATGGAGCTCAGGGGCACTGCAATTCACAAACCTGCAGAGTTTTAAATGATACCTCTCGTCCACAAATATATTAAGGGAAGGCAACGAAGAGGCTTTGAAAGCAAGGCAGAATTGCAGGAAACAGATTTCAGGAGGTAGATTCGAATCGCCTTGAAAGCACATGAAAAGCGGCAAAACGTGGACAATGATGCCCTTGGCCAAAAAGGGCGTATGCGTTTTTTCCTGAATATATTCAGGAAAAAACGCATACGCCCTTTTTGGCCAACCAAGCAACCTGGAAAGGCCAATCAGCGCTCCAAAGAAGTCTCGCTTCCCAGCGGGCAAAAGGGCCATGCGGAAAAAAGTGTCCAAACCAGAAATGCAGGACCGGCCATGGAGAAATGGGAGCCTTGCTACGCTGATGGGTGGGATGTAAATTGCCAACAGCCACTCTGGAGAAGTGTACGGTGTGTTCTGAAACATCTAAAAAACACAGCTTGGAGAGCATAGGGCACTTCCACTCATGGGCGTATAAATTGGGAAAACTAAAAATCAGCAAGACACAGGCACCCCAAAGTTTAGGGCTGCTCTGTTGACAAGAACCCCCACTTCATTACACCTTAAATATCCTAGGAAAGCGAAAAATGAATAAAGAAGTTGTGGTCATCATGTACAATGGAATATCACTCAGCCATGAAATCCACGTCATAAGGCTAGTAGCAGCACGATGAGTGGATTTAGGTACGACGATTCTAAGTGAAATAAGTCACACAGAGAAAGACACTTATCATAAGATATCACTTAGAGAGGGAATGTAAAAACCGCTACACTTGAACTGAATTACAAAACAGAACAGAGTCACACGTTCAGAAAACACACTATGGCTGCTGAACGGGAAAGGTGAGGTGGGGTGATGCATAAAACAAGGGTTTCAAATTAGCTCAGATACCGTTCCATAAACCCAATATGTAAGAGACAAGACCTATTCCTTTTTCAGTGAACTGGACTCAACACCCCCTATTCACCGCACAAGAATATATCTGACTAGTAAGAATCTTCAAACCTATGTATTGATATCTCTCTGTAAGTGAGTCAAGGGGGTGTAAAGCGGCATAAACACAGCCGTGAAAAGCAGCTAAACCCCATTATAAAAATAAATTACTTTTCAAAACCCGTGAAACAAAGGCAGTGAAAGAGAGAGAAATTCTTACAAAATTCGTTCAGGGGCTGTGATGCAACCTGGATTGACCATATCTAGACCCACAGCTGATTGAGACATAAGGGTGGACACTCTTGGGGCTGAGAGGTTCGGTGAGGTTGGGTGAGCCAACGCAGACCCTTTCAAGTAATACTGCATGGTACCCATCCCATGGGTCCCAAATCTCCAGGTTCAAGGGCATCTTCCTACGTCGAAAACAGGCATGAGAAACCCAGAAGATGGTACACCGTGTGATCGGGAAAGGTTTCTAAAACGCACCTCATTTCTCATCTCCTTTGCTCGGGTTCGCCATTCCAGCCGATTTACTAGCCATCTCCCTCCTTGGAGAATCAGCACCTTTAACCTCCTGTTCCGTACAGGTTGCAATTTGTCCTGAGGATGAACGGGAAGAGGGGGAACCAATGAGAGACTAGCTCTAGGTGTTGGGACAGGCACAGGTCACTCTATTTTCCCATCAGGAAGAAGAATTAAGCACAAGCTCAGCCTGCCCCCCAGAACCAGAAGAGGGCCTGAAGCAATCCTGCGCTTTTGCGGCCAGCTCCCAAAAAAGCGAGTTGAAAAATGGAGCTCAGGGGCACTGCAATTCACAAACCTGCAGAGTTTTAAATGATACCTCTCGTCCACAAATATATTAAGGGAAGGCAATGAAGAGGCTTTGAAAGCAAGGCAGAATTGCAGGAAACAGATTTCAGGAGGTAGATTCGAATCGCCTTGAAAGCACATGAAAAGCGGCAAAACGTGGACAATGATGCCCTTGGCCAAAAAGGGCGTATGCGTTTTTTCCTGAATATATTCAGGAAAAAACGCATACGCCCTTTTTGGCCAACCAAGCAACCTGGAAAGGCCAATCAGCGCTCCAAAGAAGTCTCGCTTCCCAGCGGGCAAAAGGGCCATGCGGAAAAAAGTGTCCAAACCAGAAATGCAGGACCGGCCATGGAGAAATGGGAGCCTTGCTACGCTGATGGGTGGGATGTAAATTGCCAACAGCCACTCTGGAGACGTGTACGGTGTGTTCTGAAACATCTAAAAAACACAGCTTGGAGAGCATAGGCCACTTCCACTCATGGGCGTATAAATTGAGAAAACTAAAAATCAGCAAGACACAGGCACCCCAAAGTTTAGGGCTGCTCTGTTGACAAGAACCCCCACTTCATTACACCTTAAATATCCTAGGAAAGAGAAAAATGGATAAAGAAGTTGTGGTCCTCACGTACAATGGAATATCACTCAGCCATGAAATCCACGTCATAAGGCTAGTAGCAGCACGATGAGTGGATTTAGGTACGACGATTCTAAGTGAAATAAGTCACACAGAGAAAGACACTTATCATAAGATATCACTTAGAGAGGGAATGTAAAAACCGCTACACTTGAACTGAATTACAAAACAGAACAGAGTCACACGTTCAGAAAACACACTATGGCTGCTGAACGGGAAAGGTGAGGTGGGGTGATGCATAAAACAAGGGTTTCAAATTAGCTCCGATACCGTTCCATAAACCCAATATGTAAGAGACAAGACCTATTCCTTTTTCAGTGAACTGGACTAAACACCCCCTATTCACCGCACAAGAATATATCTGACTAGTAAGAATCTTCAAACCTATGTATTGATATCTCTCTGTAAGTGAGTCAAGGGGGTGTAAAGCGGCATAAACACAGCCGTGAAAAGCAGCTAAACCCCATTATAAAAATAAATTACTTTTAAAAACCCGTGAAACAAAGGCAGTGAAAGAGAGAGAAATTCTTACAAAATTCGTTCAGGGGCTGTGATGCAACCTGGATTGACCATATCTAGACCCACAGCTGATTGAGACATAAGGGTGGACACTCTTGGGGCTGAGAGGTTCGGTGAGGTTGGGTGAGCCAACGCAGACCCTTTCAAGTAATACTGCATGGTACCCATCCCATGGGTCCCAAATCTCCAGGTTCAAGGGCATCTTCCTACGTCGAAAACAGGCATGAGAAACCCAGAAGATGGTACACCGTGTGATCGGGAAAGGTTTCTAAAACGCACCTCATTTCTCATCTCCTTTGCTCGGGTTCGCCATTCCAACCGATTTACTAGCCATCTCCCTCCTTGGAGAATCAGCACCTTTAACCTACTGTTCCGTACAGGTTGCAATTTGTCCTGAGGATGAACGGGAAGAGGGGGAACCAATGAGAGACTAGCTCTAGGTGTTGGGACAGGCACAGGTCACTCTATTTTCCCATCAGGAAGAAGAATTAAGCACAAGCTCAGCCTGCCCCCCAGAACGAGAAGAGGGCCTGAAGTAATCCTGCGCTTTTGCGGCCAGCTCCCAAAAAAGCGAGTTGAAAAATGGAGCTCAGGGGCACTGCAATTCACAAACCTGCAGAGTTTTAAATGATACCTCTCGTCCACAAATATATTAAGGGAAGGCAACGAAGAGGCTTTGAAAGCAAGGCAGAATTGCAGGAAACAGATTTCAGGAGGTAGATTCGAATCGCCTTGAAAGCACATGAAAAGCGGCAAAACGTGGACAATGATGCCCTTGGCCAAAAAGGGCGTATGCGTTTTTTCCTGAATATATTCAGGAAAAAACGCATACGCCCTTTTTGGCCAACCAAGCAACCTGGAAAGGCCAATCAGCGCTCCAAAGAAGTCTCGCTTCCCAGCGGGCAAAAGGGCCATGCGGAAAAAAGTGTCCAAACCAGAAATGCAGGACCGGCCATGGAGAAATGGGAGCCTTGCTACGCTGATGGGTGGGATGTAAATTGCCAACAGCCACTCTGGAGAAGTGTACGGTGTGTTCTGAAACATCTAAAAAACACAGCTTGGAGAGCATAGGGCACTTCCACTCATGGGCGTATAAATTGGGAAAACTAAAAATCAGCAAGACACAGGCACCCCAAAGTTTAGGGCTGCTCTGTTGACAAGAACCCCCACTTCATTACACCTTAAATATCCTAGGAAAGCGAAAAATGAATAAAGAAGTTGTGGTCATCATGTACAATGGAATATCACTCAGCCATGAAATCCACGTCATAAGGCTAGTAGCAGCACGATGAGTGGATTTAGGTACGACGATTCTAAGTGAAATAAGTCACACAGAGAAAGACACTTATCATAAGATATCACTTAGAGAGGGAATGTAAAAACCGCTACACTTGAACTGAATTACAAAACAGAACAGAGTCACACGTTCAGAAAACACACTATGGCTGCTGAACGGGAAAGGTGAGGTGGGGTGATGCATAAAACAAGGGTTTCAAATTAGCTCAGATACCGTTCCATAAACCCAATATGTAAGAGACAAGACCTATTCCTTTTTCAGTGAACTGGACTAAACACCCCCTATTCACCGCACAAGAATATATCTGACTAGTAAGAATCTTCAAACCTATGTATTGATATCTCTCTGTAAGTGAGTCAAGGGGGTGTAAAGCGGCATAAACACAGCCGTGAAAAGCAGCTAAACCCCATTATAAAAATAAATTACTTTTAAAAACCCGTGAAACAAAGGCAGTGAAAGAGAGAGAAATTCTTACAAAATTCGTTCAGGGGCTGTGATGCAACCTGGATTGACCATATCTAGACCCACAGCTGATTGAGACATAAGGGTGGACACTCTTGGGGCTGAGAGGTTCGGTGAGGTTGGGTGAGCCAACGCAGACCCTTTCAAGTAATACTGCATGGTACCCATCCCATGGGTCCCAAATCTCCAGGTTCAAGGGCATCTTCCTACGTCGAAAACAGGCATGAGAAACCCAGAAGATGGTACACCGTGTGATCGGGAAAGGTTTCTAAAACGCACCTCATTTCTCATCTCCTTTGCTCGGGTTCGCCATTCCAACCGATTTACTAGCCATCTCCCTCCTTGGAGAATCAGCACCTTTAACCTACTGTTCCGTACAGGTTGCAATTTGTCCTGAGGATGAACGGGAAGAGGGGGAACCAATGAGAGACTAGCTCTAGGTGTTGGGACAGGCACAGGTCACTCTATTTTCCCATCAGGAAGAAGAATTAAGCACAAGCTCAGCCTGCCCCCCAGAACGAGAAGAGGGCCTGAAGTAATCCTGCGCTTTTGCGGCCAGCTCCCAAAAAAGCGAGTTGAAAAATGGAGCTCAGGGGCACTGCAATTCACAAACCTGCAGAGTTTTAAATGATACCTCTCGTCCACAAATATATTAAGGGAAGGCAACGAAGAGGCTTTGAAAGCAAGGCAGAATTGCAGGAAACAGATTTCAGGAGGTAGATTCGAATCGCCTTGAAAGCACATGAAAAGCGGCAAAACGTGGACAATGATGCCCTTGGCCAAAAAGGGCGTATGCGTTTTTTCCTGAATATATTCAGGAAAAAACGCATACGCCCTTTTTGGCCAACCAAGCAACCTGGAAAGGCCAATCAGCGCTCCAAAGAAGTCTCGCTTCCCAGCGGGCAAAAGGGCCATGCGGAAAAAAGTGTCCAAACCAGAAATGCAGGACCGGCCATGGAGAAATGGGAGCCTTGCTACGCTGATGGGTGCGATGTAAATTGCCAACAGCCACTCTGGAGAAGTGTACGGTGTGTTCTGAAACATCTAAAAAACACAGCTTGGAGAGCATAGGGCACTTCCACTCATGGGCGTATAAATTGGGAAAACTAAAAATCAGCAAGACACAGGCACCCCAAAGTTTAGGGCTGCTCTGTTGACAAGAACCCCCACTTCATTACACCTTAAATATCCTAGGAAAGCGAAAAATGAATAAAGAAGTTGTGGTCATCATGTACAATGGAATATCACTCAGCCATGAAATCCACGTCATAAGGCTAGTAGCAGCACGATGAGTGGATTTAGGTACGACGATTCTAAGTGAAATAAGTCACACAGAGAAAGACACTTATCATAAGATATCACTTAGAGAGGGAATGTAAAAACCGCTACACTTGAACTGAATTACAAAACAGAACAGAGTCACACGTTCAGAAAACACACTATGGCTGCTGAACGGGAAAGGTGAGGTGGGGTGATGCATAAAACAAGGGTTTCAAATTAGCTCAGATACCGTTCCATAAACCCAATATGTAAGAGACAAGACCTATTCCTTTTTCAGTGAACTGGACTCAACACCCCCTATTCACCGCACAAGAATATATCTGACTAGTAAGAATCTTCAAACCTATGTATTGATATCTCTCTGTAAGTGAGTCAAGGGGGTGTAAAGTGGCATAAACACAGCCGTGAAAAGCAGCTAAACCCCATTATAAAAATAAATTACTTTTCAAAACCCGTGAAACAAAGGCAGTGAAAGAGAGAGAAATTCTTACAAAATTCGTTCAGGGGCTGTGATGCAACCTGGATTGACCATATCTAGACCCACAGCTGATTGAGACATAAGGGTGGACACTCTTGGGGCTGAGAGGTTCGGTGAGGTTGGGTGAGCCAACGCAGACCCTTTCAAGTAATACTGCATGGTACCCATCCCATGGGTCCCAAATCTCCAGGTTCAAGGGCATCTTCCTACGTCGAAAACAGGCATGAGAAACCCAGAAGATGGTACACCGTGTGATCGGGAAAGGTTTCTAAAACGCACCTCATTTCTCATCTCCTTTGCTCGGGTTCGCCATTCCAGCCGATTTACTAGCCATCTCCCTCCTTGGAGAATCAGCACCTTTAACCTCCTGTTCCGTACAGGTTGCAATTTGTCCTGAGGATGAACGGGAAGAGGGGGAACCAATGAGAGACTAGCTCTAGGTGTTGGGACAGGCACAGGTCACTCTATTTTCCCATCAGGAAGAAGAATTAAGCACAAGCTCAGCCTGCCCCCCAGAACCAGAAGAGGGCCTGAAGCAATCCTGCGCTTTTGCGGCCAGCTCCCAAAAAAGCGAGTTGAAAAATGGAGCTCAGGGGCACTGCAATTCACAAACCTGCAGAGTTTTAAATGATACCTCTCGTCCACAAATATATTAAGGGAAGGCAACGAAGAGGCTTTGAAAGCAAGGCAGAATTGCAGGAAACAGATTTCAGGAGGTAGATTCGAATCGCCTTGAAAGCACATGAAAAGCGGCAAAACGTGGACAATGATGCCCTTGGCCAAAAAGGGCGTATGCGTTTTTTCCTGAATATATTCAGGAAAAAACGCATACGCCCTTTTTGGCCAACCAAGCAACCTGGAAAGGCCAATCAGCGCTCCAAAGAAGTCTCGCTTCCCAGCGGGCAAAAGGGCCATGCGGAAAAAAGTGTCCAAACCAGAAATGCAGGACCGGCCATGGAGAAATGGGAGCCTTGCTACGCTGATGGGTGGGATGTAAATTGCCAACAGCCACTCTGGAGAAGTGTACACTGTGTTCTGAAACATCTAAAAAACACAGCTTGGAGAGCATAGGGCACTTCCACTCATGGGCGTATAAATTGGGAAAACTAAAAATCAGCAAGACACAGGCACCCCAAAGTTTAGGGCTGCTCTGTTGACGAGAACCCCCACTTCATTACGCCTTAAATATCCTAGGAAAGCGAAAAATGAATAAAGAAGTTGTGGTCCTCATGTACAATGGAATATCACTCAGCCATGAAATCCACGTCATAATGCTAGTAGCAGCACGATGAGTGGATTTAGGTACGACGATTCTAAGTGAAATAAGTCACACAGAAAAAGACACTTATCATAAGATATCACTTAGAGAGGGAATGTAAAAACCGCTACACTTGAACTGAATTACAAAACAGAACAGAGTCACACGTTCAGAAAACACACTATGGCTGCTGAACGGGAAAGGTGAAGTGGGGTGATGCATAAAACAAGGGTTTCAAATTAGCTCAGATACCGTTCCATAAACCCAATATGTAAGAGACAAAACCTATTCCTTTTTCAGTGAACTGGACTCAACACCCCCTATTCACCGCACAAAAATATATATGACTAGTAAGAATCTTCAAACCTATGTATTGATATCTCTCTGTAAGTGAGTCAAGGGGGTGTAAAGCGGCATAAACACAGCCGTGAAAAGCAGCTAAACCCCATTATAAAAATAAATTACTTTTCAAAACCCGTGAAACAAAGGCAGTGAAAGAGAGAGAAATTCTTACAAAATTATTTCAGGGGCCGTGATGCAACCTGGATTGACCATATCTAGACCCACAGCTGATTGAGACATAAGGGTGGACACTCTTGGGGCTGAGAGGTTCGGTGAGGTTGGGTGAGCCAACGCAGACCCTTTCAAGTAATACTGCATGGTACCCATCCCATGGGTCCCAAATCTCCAGGTTCAAGGGCATCTTCCTACGTCGAAAACAGGCATGAGAAACCCAGAAGATGGTACACCGTGTGATCGGGAAAGGTTTCTAAAACGCACCTCATTTCTCATCTCCTTTGCTCGGGTTCGCCATTCCAGCCGATTTACTAGCCATCTCCCTCCTTGGAGAATCAGCACCTTTAACCTCCTGTTCCGTACAGGTTGCAATTTGTCCTGAGGATGAACGGGAAGAGGGGGAACCAATGAGAGACTAGCTCTAGGTGTTGGGACAGGCACAGGTCACTCTATTTTCCCATCAGGAAGAAGAATTAAGCACAAGCTCAGCCTGCCGCCCAGAACCAGAAGAGGGCCTGAAGCAATCCTGCACTTTTGCGGCCAGCTCCCAAAAAAGCGAGTTGAAAAATGGAGCTCAGGGGCACTGCAATTCACAAACCTGCAGAGTTTTAAATGATACCTCTCGTCCACAAATATATTAAGGGAAGGCAACGAAGAGTCTTTGAAAGCAAGGCAGAATTGCAGGAAACAGATTTCAGGAGGTAGATTCGAATCGCCTTGAAAGCACATGAAAAGCGGCAAAACTTGGACAATGATGCCCTTGGCCAAAAAGGGCGTATGCGTTTTTTCCTGAATATATTCAGGAAAAAACGCATACGCCTTTTTTGGCCAACCAAGCAACCTGGAAAGGCCAATCAGCGCTCCAAAGAAGTCTCGCTTCCCAGCGGGCAAAAGGGCCATGCGGAAAAAAGTGTCCAAACCAGAAATGCAGGACCGGCCATGGAGAAATGGGAGCCTTGCTACGCTGATGGGTGGGATGTAAATTGCCAACAGCCACTCTGGAGAAGTGTACGGTGTGTTCTGAAACATCTAAAAAACACAGCTTGGAGAGCATAGGCCACTTCCACTCATGGGCGTATAAATTGAGAAAACTAAAAATCAGCAAGACACAGGCACCCCAAAGTTTAGGGCTGCTCTGTTGACAAGAACCCCCACTTCATTACACCTTAAATATCCTAGGAAAGAGAAAAATGGATAAAGAAGTTGTGGTCCTCACGTACAATGGAATATCACTCAGCCATGAAATCCACGTCATAAGGCTAGTAGCAGCACGATGAGTGGATTTAGGTACGACGATTCTAAGTGAAATAAGTCACACAGAGAAAGACACTTATCATAAGATATCACTTAGAGAGGGAATGTAAAAACCGCTACACTTGAACTGAATTACAAAACAGAACAGAGTCACACGTTCAGAAAACACACTATGGCTGCTGAACGGGAAAGGTGAGGTGGGGTGATGCATAAAACAAGGGTTTCAAATTAGCTCCGATACCGTTCCATAAACCCAATATGTAAGAGACAAGACCTATTCCTTTTTCAGTGAACTGGACTAAACACCCCCTATTCACCGCACAAGAATATATCTGACTAGTAAGAATCTTCAAACCTATGTATTGATATCTCTCTGTAAGTGAGTCAAGGGGGTGTAAAGCGGCATAAACACAGCCGTGAAAAGCAGCTAAACCCCATTATAAAAATAAATTACTTTTAAAAACCCGTGAAACAAAGGCAGTGAAAGAGAGAGAAATTCTTACAAAATTCGTTCAGGGGCTGTGATGCAACCTGGATTGACCATATCTAGACCCACAGCTGATTGAGACATAAGGGTGGACACTCTTGGGGCTGAGAGGTTCGGTGAGGTTGGGTGAGCCAACGCAGACCCTTTCAAGTAATACTGCATGGTACCCATCCCATGGGTCCCAAATCTCCAGGTTCAAGGGCATCTTCCTACGTCGAAAACAGGCATGAGAAACCCAGAAGATGGTACACCGTGTGATCGGGAAAGGTTTCTAAAACGCACCTCATTTCTCATCTCCTTTGCTCGGGTTCGCCATTCCAGCCGATTTACTAGCCATCTCCCTCCTTGGAGAATCAGCACCTTTAACCTCCTGTTCCGTACAGGTTGCAATTTGTCCTGAGGATGAACGGGAAGAGGGGGAACCAATGAGAGACTAGCTCTAGGTGTTGGGACAGGCACAGGTCACTCTATTTTCCCATCAGGAAGAAGAATTAAGCACAAGCTCAGCCTGCCCCCCAGAACCAGAAGAGGGCCTGAAGCAATCCTGCGCTTTTGCGGCCAGCTCCCAAAAAAGCGAGTTGAAAAATGGAGCTCAGGGGCACTGCAATTCACAAACCTGCAGAGTTTTAAATGATACCTCTCGTCCACAAATATATTAAGGGAAGGCAACGAAGAGGCTTTGAAAGCAAGGCAGAATTGCAGGAAACAGATTTCAGGAGGTAGATTCGAATCGCCTTGAAAGCACATGAAAAGCGGCAAAACGTGGACAATGATGCCCTTGGCCAAAAAGGGCGTATGCGTTTTTTCCTGAATATATTCAGGAAAAAACGCATACGCCCTTTTTGGCCAACCAAGCAACCTGGAAAGGCCAATCAGCGCTCCAAAGAAGTCTCGCTTCCCAGCGGGCAAAAGGGCCATGCGGAAAAAAGTGTCCAAACCAGAAATGCAGGACCGGCCATGGAGAAATGGGAGCCTTGCTTCGCTGATGGGTGGGATGTAAATTGCCAACAGCCACTCTGGAGAAGTGTACGGTGTGTTCTGAAATATCTAAAAAACACAGCTTGGAGAGCATAGGGCACTTCCACTCATGGGCGTATAAATTGGGAAAACTAAAAATCAGCAAGACACAGGCACCCCAAAGTTTAGGGCTGCTCTGTTGACAAGAACCCCCACTTCATTACACCTTAAATATC